>NC_057803.1:642816544-643027698 GCF_018294505.1 Triticum aestivum | reverse complement strand
TATATATATATATATTAGTTAAGCCCGTGCTGACTAGTTAATTGATGCTTCCATTGTTTTGGTATATGTACACATATTAATTACTCTCGTCTTTCTTCCTTATAATTTCTAGCCCTCCGGATCAAGCACAACTTTGGTAAGGATACGAGGCCCGAAGAAAAAGTTGAGCTCGGATGAAAAATTTGAGATCATAGAAATCGCGCCCGACGGTGAACCGATTGAACCCATCCGGACAAGGAAGGCATTTTCTGCTCAGTGCGGGGTTCTTGTTAGGGACAAGATCCCGATCAGCATCCAGCAATGGTATAAGCCTAAGGAGGAAGACCCTGAGGTGTCTTATGTCAATGATATGCAGAAAGAATATCTTTGGACTGAGCTGAAGGCAAATTTCACCCTACCGCCAGAGGAGGATCCGGAGAAGCCATTTAAAGAGCAATTAATCAAGTCTTGTGCTCTTAAGAAGATGGCAACCCTAATGAGGAGGTGGAGGAAAGAGCTGAACCAGTTTGTCGAAAAAAAGGACACCAGAATTCATCGGCAAATATGAGAAGATCAAAGATCACTGGCCCGCATTTGTGGCCCACAAGACGTCGGAAAAGAGTAAGAAGATGTTGGAGACAAACAAGAAAAATGCTGCGAAGAAGAAGCTTCACCATCGCACGGGGTCAGGTGGCTACCTCAAAGCCCGGGACAATGTACTGGCCAGACCATTGCCGGACTTGGTTCTTCGGGGCTGGTGGAACCTTGGACCCTGTAACAGGGTTGTGCCAGTGGACGGACGAGCAACTGGAAATACCAGTCAAGAACCTTCGACACTATATCGATGCAGCGCAGTGAGGGACCTTCCTTCCAAACAGGGAGAAGGACGAGCTCACAATGGCCCTTGGGAATCCTGAGCACCCTGGACGGACACGAGGCATGCCAGGCTCCATTCCGTGGAAGGTTGGTTTTCCGGACGCAGGGGGTTACAAAACCCACGAGAGGAGGAAGAAACTGGAGCAGGACAAACTGCAGGCGCTGCACGAAAGGGTAATGGGGCTAGAGGATCGAGAAGAGGAATGGGAAGCAGCAGATCGCAGCAATTGACCTGCCAAAGCTACCCTGCCATCTCAGCAGGGAAGCAGCGTGGCTTCCACCGAGCTGCTTCAGCCGGAGCATGTCTTGATGGCTCCTGCCAGCTATCCCGTGGATGGTATCACGGAGTCTCAAAATTGCCACATTATGACGCGATGGAGGAATTTGAAGGTCAAGGCGGCTGTTGGCCAAGTTTATCCAAGTGGACCCGGCACAACTTATCACTGCCAGCCGATTCCAGAATGATATGCTAAGGTGATGGTGGATGAAATAACGGAGGGATTTGAGGACCTCCCGTTTGAGCACCCTACCGGTGAAGGGGAGACTAGGCTGGGTTGTGCTCTGAAGACTCCATGCCTATGGCGGAGGGAGCTCATCAACCTTCTGAACTGGACGACTCCGCCTCCTCCTCCTCCGATGATGAGTCAGGGCACTCCTCCTCCTCCACCGCCTCCTCCTTTGGCGAGTGACGATCAGGGCACGTGTGGCGGCACTCCGCCTCCTTCTCCGGCGTGTGGCGGCACTCCGCCTCCTTCTTCGGCGCGTGGTGGCTCTCCGCCTCCTTCTCCGGCGCATGGCGGCACTTCGCCTCCTTCTCCGCATGCGCCGGCGCTCCCGAGAATCCAGCAGCCTCCTCCTTCTCCGCCTCTCCAGCAAGGGCGGAAGAGACCCGCCGCCGCCCCGGCTGCTCCGGCGCGTCGTACTCCTCCTCCGCCTTGTAAGCAAGCACGAAAGAAGACAGATGCCGCAGCCGCTCCGTCTGCTCCGGCGTCTAGCAGCACAACCAGAGGCGAGAGGCAATACAAATACGGTCCATCTCTCAAGCCTCTAGAGAAGTTACCGTATGAGAGGTACGAGGAGGAAAACGATACGATTGTGCGGACCCACGTGAAGGAGTTCTTTGAAGGGGTGAAAGCAAAGAGACATCCACCTCTGGAGGAGAAGGTAGATCCGGTGAAAGCAAAGCGCACTATCTATGCCCTGAGGAAACCACCAAAGTCTCCGCCGAGAACCAACTATGAGCGCATTACTGAACAGACATATCTCCAAGCCCAGCGGTCGGGAACTACTGTCAGTGCTAAAAGGTCAAAAGAATGAGCAAAGGGGAAAAAATTGCCCAGCTCGGCGAACAAGCACAGCAATCGTGCCCCCCGCTCAATGTGTCTAATGCTCCGGGGACAGTGGCCGGTTATGGCAATCTTGAAGATTACCTTCCTGACGATGCACTTCCTGATTTCTTGGAGGTGGACGAACACAGATACGAGTACGGGAAGCCTCTCGTCAAAGATGAAAAATCTCTGACAACAATGATGCGAAGATTCCATAATTGGTACATGGAAACCTGCAGAGAGTCTGAGGGTACGAATGCTTTGTATCTGCATATTAAAGAGGAGCACGACCTCGTTACAAATGATCTGTTGACTGTTCCATTTGATGAGTTCTTCACGTTCTTCAATCAAAAGGCCCTCGATAAACTAATGGTCTTTTGCTACTGTCTGTAAGTACTATTTCTGTCATTAAGTCTCTATATATAGCTCGGCTCTTTCATTTCATGTATTTATAATTAATTATCCTCAATATATTATGCAGATTGAAGATCGTCGAGTGCAAAAAACAAGAACTTTATGATATTAGGTTCATTAACACAAATATCATAGATGAATTTCTGGTTAGAAAGGACATCAAAGAGGCCGAGGACAACGTGCTACAATCGTTGATCAAAAATCAAAACAAAGATACCATACTCTTTCCTTACAACGACAAGTGAGTGTTACTGTCGTGTGCATATTCGGTCAAGCCCTTTAAACTAGACGGGGGGTAGTGGTACTCTAATAGCTAGGTGTGTAAGTCATCTTACGAAAACCAAATAATCCCAAAACACATAGGTGCGGTGCATTAACTTCTACCTCGTTTCTTGTTTCTTGACATATCAACCAATAAGAGATGAGGGTGTGCATGCTTTTAATGACCTGAGACTATCAAACATGACATGTAGTGGTTAGTTCATTGCATGCAATACTATTTAATTAGCACATAAACATTAATGTCTCTCGTTTTCCCCTCCTCCTTGGTCACGGTGCACAGCCTAAGATGAATTACTCACCTAGACAGAGGGAGTATCAACATTCACAATGTCAAATCAATATTTTTACACTCATTATAAAACGTAGTTCTTATACTCATTATAATCAGTATTGTAGATATTGATATTTTTAGTATAAATTTGGTCATGGGATTTCATTGATGTCGGTCAAAGCATGGAGGAACCGGAGCTTAGGGCTTGCATTGTCGGTCTCTACATGGGTATTTCTCTTCATAATCCTGTAATTTTAGAGACTGATTGCGCTTTTGTGGTAGCGTCTCTTGCATCGGGGGACTATGACTGGTCTGCTATGCGTGACCTGAAGATGAAAGCATTGAGCATCTCGACGTTGATCAACAATCTTCAATTGTCAAAGATTAGCCGTTCGGCCAATAAGGTGGCACACTTAATCGCTAAGTATATCTTTGACAATAGATTAGATGGTATTCTTGTAAATAACGTACCGCCCTGTGTGGTGAATATTGTATCGAATGAGTGTACTGGTGTGGCTGGTTAATTAATATAAGGTGGTGTTCAAAAAGAAGTATATATTTGGTCAAACACTTTGCAAACAGTTGACGGGAGTAAAAGGGACCAGAGGGAGTATCATGCATGCGGAGTAGGCAAAAAAATGCTCATTTATAGCCGGTCGAAGTCTCAAAGGGCGCGACCGCGCGAGGGAGGCGAAGGTCGTTGGAGGCGCGATGGTTGACGGAATTAAGTGAAGTTACATCCACGCGCCGGCATGGCATGCAAATAGGAAGAAGCTATACCGTCAGGCCTACAATATGGGTCTAGTAGACATGACATCTAGTGGGTCCTGCATAGTTCTCGAGAACTCTTTGGGGGCTTGCAACCGTTTATCCACTGGGCAAGCCAGCAACCCCACGCCATTCGCACACCCTACTCGTCCCCGTATTCTACCTCACAACAGTTCGCTCCCAGTCGTCCCGTCCTTTCACATTAGATCGCTCCCAGTTTTTGCGGGGTACAACAGTTCAACTTCTCCTAACCCTCCTCCGAAATCCATGGCCTCCCAAATCTCCATGGTCGCCGCTGAGTACCAGGTTAGAGCCATCACCGGCGATCAGTTCATCATCATCTACACACGTGGATCCATGACGGTGAAAGCATGGCTTGCTCGCTTCCTACGCATGTTCAACAGTTCAACGGATGAGTGGGTCGCTTGGCTAGATATTGAGTACACCACAGTCCTGGGACGAGAGCAGGATCTAAAGGACGAAGAGAGGAAGAAGCCCGCCGTGATCCAGGTTTGCGTACATAATGTTTGCTTGGTTTACCACATATGCCATGCCGACGTTGAGTCCCAGGATTTTAAGAACTTCCTCAAGGACAAAAGAGTGAAATTTGTTACTGTAGGCTTTAAGAACGACAGAGATATCCTGCATCGGATAGGTCTCGTTGGATGCCAGCCCTTCGATCTCCAGAAGGCAAGCCTGGTGTCCTCCTCTCAACCTTTAATGCTGACCCTCGCAGCAGCCATGATTGATCCTTCGTACGCTAAACTGAAGAAACCTCATCACGAGTTTCATCATGCATGGGAGTCAAAGACATTAGATGAAGATCACATCCTGTATGCAGCAATGGATGCCTACCTTTGTTTAAATATCTACATGGGTTGGATGAAGAAGCAGAGCCCAGTGTCCGGTTCAAGCAAAGAATCGTCGGCGAAGAGGAAGAGGAAGAGGGATGAGGACAAAGTCAAGGACATGGACTCGGAGTCCGAGTAGGTGGCAGTGCCGTCGCTCATGCTGGTTCTACTGCAGTGTCAAGCGGACTAGTTGCTTAGTTTATTTTCAAGGGTGTGTTGTGCTGAGGCCCCATCAGAACTATGTTTATGTTCTTGTGAACTCTTTAGTACGTAGAGTAGTACTAGTACTATGTCTTACTACTCTTCTTCTTGCAGTTGGTACTACTGCTCGTATCTTCGTGTTCCCACTATACTTAATACGTTCGTACTAGTAGTATAATTTGGGTCAGTCGATTTATGAAAGTAGTTCGACGGAGCAAAGGAAGAAGACGCCAGAAGAGGTGGAAGAAGCCCTTCTAGCCATCCATGTTGAATCAAACGGCTCACATGAGTCGACTGACCCAAATTGCTCCTTCAGATTGTAGGATCCACGTGGTATTCAAGGTCTCGAAGGTAGATTACGTGTCCGCACCCGGTTTGCGGGCTCGACGCATGCACGACCGGCTTCCGCCGCGACAGCCACCATGCGCGCCTCCTCAGCGTCGGCGGAGACGACAATGACACACTAGTTCCTCCTCGCCGGCGTGCTGGAGCACGCTCTAGTCCTCCTCTTCGTATGCTGCGTGCATAGACGCGGCTCCACCAGCTGCTCGCATGCTTGGCAGCGCGGCGGCATGGCAAGGAGGGACTGCAAACGACATGAGCGGGCGATCCTTCGGCTTCATGGCATAGGGATGGCGGTGACACGGCAGTGATGGGCGAGAAATTGTTGGCCGGAGCAGGCGCGTGCCGGCATGCACAACGGTGGCGGCGGCATATTGATGAGTGCGCGTATGGGAGCTTACTTTAGTTTTATATAAGGTTGGTCAAACTTAAAAGAAAACCGTACTAGTACACGTAAACATTAGCCTTAGGCAGCGCTTTTTTTTTAAGTTAGTACCACAGCCATGATACGGAATCCTGTGCAAGCGCGTGAACCGCGGCTGCGCGGTCGATCGAACGGTGCGTCACCGTGTCGCGCTCGAAGGACATCCACCGAACATTTTTGTGTGTGTGTAAACAATCCTCGAATATTACTCAAGTTTTTTTTCCTGGGAAAGTTCTTGACGCTGCAATATTTCCATATATTTGAATTTAGCTCCAGTTTGTGTCTATTTGGATTTGGACGTTTTAGGTGCGCCCTAGTTTTTTTAATACTTATTTTGTGTGTGTGACTAAGAGAGAATGTGTGTATGTGTCCATATGTGTGTTGTGGCGGAAGGGCAATGTGGAGATGGTGTGTGTGTGATACAGACATAGAGAGGTGTGAATGTGCAAATGATCATGCATGAGTGAGACATAGACAGATGCCGATAAGTTGTGTATACATGAGAGAACGGTCTTCTAGTTTACTTATGTTTGTGTGTGTTTGTGAGAGAGAGAGAGAGAGGGAGAGAGCAAAGAGACAGAGAGAGAGGAGCATTCATAACACCACAACCATCTCTCTCGATTCGTCCGTCCCTCGCACGATCGCATGCAACACATGCATCAACGCGCACATTTTGACACCCTCACTCGGCCCCTCCCCTCCTCAAGGCCGCACAATCTCTTTGTGAATACCCATTTCTCTCCTTAGGTTTGTTTTTGCTCAATATCTGACACACACGCGCGCGCGCGCGCGCACGCGCGCACACACACACGCAGCACAACACACACGCACACTCCCCCGAGCACACAATTCATCCCCGTCAAAGGTTATACGGCGACCACTCTTGCTTGTGGTTCTTTGCACCCCAACATGCACAACACCTCAATCTTCAAAGAGGGCATCGAGCAGATCGAACACGGTGACCACACCGCGCTAGAGAATGCGGGGTCATTTGGAAGCAGGGTGATGTGACGACGGCTGACTGAATCCTCCCCCCACCCTCTCTCTCTCTCTCTTGCATAAAATTACCGATCCCTCTCACCCTCGCACAAAATTGTCAATCCCTCAACCCATGAGATCCTTCCCCTCTCGTCCATGTTTTTCCAGCTCTCTCATCAAACATGTTGTCTCTTCTCCTTCCACGTATACAGAATCTGGATGCACACGCATCTCACGTATATTACATGTCTCCATCTTTCTCACATACCTAACTTCTTCCTCTCTCTTTCTCTCTCTCTCTCTCTCTCTCTCTCTGTCTCCCTCTCTCTCTCTCTCTCTATATATATATTGTTAGGTTTGTCTCCTACTCTCTCATCCACATACATACAATCATTCCTGCCCTATCTGCTCCATCTTCAAAAGCTCTCTCTGCTCGTTTCATTCACACAATGGGATATGACAAAATGTTGCTTCTATAATGGCTGATGTAGAGTTTTGGTTGTTTGCATCCTACAAAGTAATAACTATGAAATGCATGTAGATTCTCATTTGACTGGGGTTATGTGAGTTTGAGCATGTTGTGAAGTACTATAGACCTTGTATACATCTTGGGATTCGACAATGATTGTAAGTATTGAATTGTATAGACCATTACATTCGAAGTCAATAGCCTAATATATTTATTTCACAATTTCAACAAATGATTAGTTCACTGCAAACTAAGAAAACAAATGTGTACTCCCTCCGTTTTTATTTAAGTCCGCGTATTAGCATTGGTCAAAGTCAAGTTTTGTAAACTCCCAGAAAGCTTATAACAAAAAATATTAACATATAAAATAACAAATAAATACCATTAGATTCATTATTGAATGTACTTCCACATCATACATATTTGTTATGGTAAATGTTTATATTTTTATATAAACTTGGTCAAACTTTAGGAAGTTTGACTTCGGTCAAACCTAATATGAAGAGTTTACTACTACTACTCGCTAGTTGCTTAGCCAAATCTCTCAACACGCCACACGGGGAGTCCGGTGTCACAAAATTTTGAGGTCGGTGGGAAAATCTCCCGCGACCCTGATTCGAGCAGTGGGAAGTTACCATCATAGCGTTCGGAACAAGCCTATGGACGACACTTGGTAGGGGGCTGTTTTCGTAACTTCAGGTTCACCCTACCCAGCCAACCCAAACCCGGCACCCAGAGTAGTACACCTGAATACTCCCAATTTTCTATCCCCACCGCAAAATAGACTTCTCCACGACACTGCAGCCTTCGTGCTCCTCCCCTTTACATCGGCGCACTCGTCCACCACAGCGCATCTGCCTCATCGACGACCTCGTACGCCGCACTGGAGCCGGTCCACCGTCGTCGTCGTAGACGGAGCCTCTTCCCCGGCATCGTCTTCCATGGTCTCGGATCTGCTTCCCGGAAGCCGACGCCAAGCGCAGAAGTACCACCGTCGTGGACAATGAACCGACTCCCGTTGCCGACCATGACCCACAGAGGCCGCCGGGACCATCGTTCTCCTCCTAGATTGGTAATGTGTGCATTGAATCACTTAGCAGTACATGTGAAGTTCTAATTTTGTTCATACCTACCCTTCAATTTTCCTGGGTGCTATTGTTCCCGTAAAAGTAATTGGTTATAGCCTCCATTGTCCAACAGAATATCAGCTGGTAATTGTGCGTCGCTCTTGTATCGCGTTGTGCTTGGGTAGGTTTTTCATCTGCAACCTCTAGTGTGGCAAATGATGGAAAGGTTTTTAGAACTAGCAAGATGCCCATGCGTTGCACGCATTAAGATGCATTTGTATGAGTAGTTTATCTTGTGGGAGAAAAATATGAACGAGGGAAGGCCTTATTTGCAAATCTGGGGAGGGGTATGGGTATCTTTCTGCAAAATTCCCATTTGTTTCCTTCCTATCTGTCAGATATAAATCGGACGACCTATATTACAAGAAAAAAAGTATAGAGAAAAAAAAGTAGACAAGAAAGGAAGTAGAGGTAAATATTAAATATAAAATATAAAATAAATATAAATGTAGAGAAGAGAGTAGAGATAGCAGAGACGTCGGGAAAGGATCGCGCGCGCGCGGGAAAAAGCGGCCGGGCGTGCGCTAGTTTTGGCACATGGCGTCCGGCGCGCTTTATAAAATCCAACGCCCTCCCACCGCTCTGTGCCTTGCCACCACCCTGTGCCTCGCCACCGCTCTCTCCCCGCTCTTTTTTGCCTCACCACCGCCGCGCCACCATGCCGCCGCGTCGCCGGGAAACTTGGGGATACCGCGGCGTCCGTGCACGCCCCTCCGGCGGCTTCTCCGCCGAGATCCAGTTCTGCGGGATGCGCCTCAGCCTCGGCAATTTCGACACCGCCAACGAGGCCGCCCGCGCTTACGACGCAGCGGCATGCCGACGCGGGAGCGGGCACAGGAGCTCGCGCCTCTGCCGCGGCTTAGCACCGACGAGGATCGTCACGACAACCGGAGGCGGGAGCACCGTCTCAGCATCGCCGAGATGGACGAGGAAGCCATGGCGCTGTGGCGCCAACACTTCCCGCAGGACATCATCAACAGTGCAAGTTCTACGCGCAAAGGAGGGCGGAGAGGGATAAGAGGAGGGCGGAGCGAGCCGCCTATCGCGAGGACAAGCGTAGGCGAAAAGCGGACGCTCAATTCAATATGAGGCTAGGAGCAGCGTCACCCTAGGAATCCGACGACGATCGGTATCTTCACGCCTACAGTCATACGTCAGAGGAGGACATCATCAAGGAGGAGTCGGACGACGAGGAGTAGTTGAATTTTCTTTTTTTATCTATCTATGCTGAGAACTATCCTCTACTCTCTAGTATCTACTTCTCGATCTCAGCACTGTAAACGCTTTTTAAAGCGCTGCGCGTTGTGATTCTGTTGGAGATGCTCTAACATGGCAGATGAGTGCTTTAATGTTGCCCACAAGATGCGCGAGTATTACTAGTAGTATTCTTCTTGCCATGTTGAGATTTTAAAACCACGAGTGTGAACATGCAGAGGAGCAATGAAGACCAAACACGGGATATTCGGGACATCTTCAAGGAGCGTGGCAAGTTAAAGAGGAGCTGCACCGAACCTGTAAAACGAGCTTTGGTAAGTAACACCCTTCAATTACTTTCGTTTAGCCTAGTGTTCTTCGATGTGTATATGTTGTAGTTTCTGTTTCTCTTAAGCGTGGTGTTCTTCGATGTGTAATAAGAAGAGTCTTAATCGTCCTAATGCTTTCATTTTTAACTTGATGTAGGAAGTGGGTGTTCTCACCTTGTAGTCTGTTTTTATATTTCTTTTCCTTTTGAATTCACTTCTCTGAGTTCTGTTTATCTGGCTTCTACTAAATGGATCTAGGTTTCTCTGAGTCTTGATCTAAAAAAGAAGTAACTTCTTGTTAGGATGCAGTTCCTCCAAGGAGGGAAGTATGGTCAACCTCGAGATCATGTTTCCAAAATGAGGCTGGATTACACACAAGGTGCCAGTTCCCTAATGATGCTGGATTAGACACAAGGTGCAAATTCCCAGATGATGCTGGATTACACATAAGCCAGGTGGAGTCGTCAGCTGTTCGTGTCCTTGTGGCATCAGTAAAGGCCGAAAGAAAGCGTGCAGCAGCCTTTGAGAATGTAGCTGAGTTCCTGAAGAAGCGAAAAGAGCAATCAGAAGCTCTCTTCACCCAAGCAAAAGAAGAGATGGAAGAAGCCAGAAATAAGCTAGCAGAGGCAGAGCAGGCTCGGCGTCTCCTGCTATCTAAAACTATTGTCAATACAAAATTTCCTTCATAATAGCTAGGTTCAAATGTTTATCCAGTCAGCATGCCTGTTGTGATGTCTGTGCATCTACTGATGTGGCACAAAATGTTTTTTTGGGTCATGTAATAACAGCAATTACTTTCCAAACAATAACAGACGAAGCATTGGACATGGTATAGTTCACGCGCAAGCCCGACATTCCAAGTTCAACTTCCACATCAAACTCATGTTCACAGATATCTGGACATTCATACATAATTTCCACAACCATGATTCACTTCAAAGCCAAAAAAATGTGAGGAGAGTTATAAATAAAGAAAAACCTCTACTAGTTCCTGCTACCAGTGCGAGCACAACAAGTCAAGACCATGCGTAAATTAATTACTCCCTCCGTCCCATAATAAGTATAAGACTCTTTTTGACACTAGTATAGTGTCAAAAAACGTCTTACATTATGAGACGGAGGGAGTATATTTTTGTCATGTTTTCTGTTCTAAAATGCCTGCCGGCTCGCGGAAGGACGTGTTGCCGGCACACACGCGGATTCAGTGAAGGCAGGCGGGGCAGTCTTAAGCTGGTTGCACGCGGAGAGGAGGCATGCTCAGCCGGGCCTGCAGCGAGTGTGGCCCTCTTGGCCGGCACGCCGGTTCAATGCCTACACTATGAGAGGTCGCATCCGTGTCAGAGCAATCACTCCCTCCAGTCCTTTTTTGTTTGGGTATAACAAAATCTCATTTTCCATTCACATTTTACAAGTAAAATTCGTGGACAAACTTTGACCCAAAGTACGATGGGGACTAGTAAACCACAATGGAGGTAGTAGTTTTTTTAATCAAAGAAGGGTTTCCCCTTCCGATTACTGAAAACCATCATCTAAATCTAAACCATAGTATTTTCCCTAGAACTACCAGGTTCAACATCTCACAACATAAACCCATACAACCATACGCCAAGGAGGTACGTAGTACTCTGAATTCCATTTTCGCTCCATACCAATCGTTCTAAACACTACTTACTACTTATAACGTGCCATTGAAAATCGGAACTCTTAACCCGGCTAAAAATCGATATTTTAAACGTGGCTACTCGATCTATGGAAACTGGCGAGCCACCGTGCTCCAATTCGTTCACCTGTGGTCCCGACCATCAACTCCTACAAAGGTGCTCCACCACGTACCCGGTAACCGCGAATGCAGCAATCGTGCACCTAGGGTTTTAGGGTTTATTTGTTAACATCGCCTTTACGTAACAATCATGTGTGCGATACATCGAGAGGCCGACTGCGTGCGTGAGCCTCTTCTCTTCGTATATGTACTCCACCGTTTGTCTGGTGTCCAAAAAATTATAATAACTACTAGCAATGTGCCAATGCGTTGCCACACGATCAAAGTAGATTAATACATATTCACCGATTTGATAGAAAAAAGTCTAGTTTTGAAATACGTATATCAATAAAAATATGTTATGTTTCACTCAAAATATATTCCTTTGGCGGTTTTGATGAGATAAGGGAGGAATGTTATTGGTTTCAAGATTCGAGAAGTGGTATATGTCTAACTTTTACTCTTACTAGCAAGATGCCCGTGCGTTGCACGGAACATCAAGATCTTGTGGGAGAAAAGGATGAACGAGGGAAGGCCTTATCTGCAAATGTGGTGAAGAGTGCGGGTAAATTGCCATATTTTCCTTCCTATCCGTCAGATATAAATCGGACGACCTCATTGCAGGATGGCAGGCCCACCATCATCACCAACTCTATTTTTATCCCTACTCGTATAAAAAGCATTGTCGGTGATGATCATGTGCCTGCCATCCTGCAATATAGGACGTTCGATCTATATCTGACGGGTAGGAAGGAAACTATGGCAATTTTGCAAAAAGATACCCACACCCCTCTCCACATTTGCAAATAAGGCCTTCCCTCGTGCATCCTTTTCCCCCACAAGATAAACTACTCATACAAATGCATCTTGATGTTCCGTGCAACGCATGGGCATCTTGCTAGTTGTTGCAAACAGCCCATGTGTGTGTGAGAGAGAGGGAGAGTGGAGGAGGACGGAGTGCATGTGTGACAAAGACAAAAGTAGTGTGTGTGCGATAGGTATCAGCTTAAAATGAGGCAATAGTGTGTGTGTACAAGATCGAGAGGGCGTGTCTCAAGAAGGTAAGAAAAAGCTACATAGATACAAGGAGTGGGAGAGAGACATGTATGCGATGGTGGAAGCACGAGTGTGCGGGTGTATAAACCTATCTAGAGGCTAGCCAGTCGATAAATGTTTGTGAGAGAAATACGAGTCGGGGTGCGAAAGTGAGAGTTTTGTGTGTGAGAGAGAGCGACGGTAGTCGGGAAGGGGAGTGGAAGCAGGAGTTGTGTGTGTGTGTGTCTGTGAGAGAGAGAGAGGAGACGATAGTCGGGGTTGTCTGATCCGTAAACAAATGAATAATGTCAGTCTGGGATGGAGACGAAAAGGAGACCGCAACAAATGTTGTGTCTACAGGAGAGAGAAAGAGTAATTTTAGTGGTATGAGTCATATGTAGAGACATATAGGGTGTGTGAGAGAATCCCATAGAGAGAAAGACAAAGTGAAAGACGAGTGGAGATTGTGTGTGTGGCGGTGAAAAATAAAGCTTTGGTACCGAGTGATACCAGAGAACAGTAGAGACGTGAGAGATAATGAAAACCGTGTAATGTATAATGATAGGGAGAGTGTGGCACTTCTCAAGGGAGACGTCGAGAGACCATGTTTGCGAGGATAGGAGAAACATGAAGTGAGCGTGCGGGTGAGCTGGAGAAAAGAGAGTGATAGCTACCTGAAGGAGCATGCATGCGAGAGAGATGGGCGTGAAAGGAGTGAACAAAAAAGGGATTCAAATATTTGAATTCGAGATGATGATACATGTAATCCATACTCGAACCAAAATTGATCTATCAAACATGCATACTCATATGAATTCACGCACATCTATGTTATTTAATATGTAGATATTATTGATCCATACATTTTAGTAGAACATAATTTGGTTAAATTTTTTCGAATTCAACCTTAAGATTTCGAGATTGTTGTATTTGTAAATCATACTATTATACATATAAAGGAGCAGAATTCTTTGTTGTGCTTTTGAAAGTATATATAAAAAATTGATGTATATAGAATGTAATTCCAATTGAAAATGGATCCCGCCCGGAAAAAAAATAGTAGAAAGAAACGGGATTCGAATTGAGTTGGCACGGTAAACGTGCACTGTGCAAAATTTGAACGAAGCGGGGAAAGTCGCAGTAACCCCGCCCGAAACCAAAATCTGCGAGATGGAAATCACTATTGCCTATCCCTGCCACGCAAAGCCTATTTGATGGATTTCTATAGGTTTCGATAGGGGTAGGTTTGTAATTTCAGCCAAACGTGACGTAACCGCCTCTCACCCGGATTCATACACGATGGGCGCCAAAACACAGTGTGCCCTCGGCCGAAATCGACTCCCTCCCCGATTCATATTCATACACGGTGGGCGCCAAAAACCAACTCTCGTCGGCAAATATTCGGTGTATGTGAGATTACCGTCCTATCCCCAACCGACTAATGTTGCTGTGATGTAGTAGAAATTTGAAACGGGGGCTAAGTTTGTAAATTTCCTCGCATTTGAGACAAGCGCGCCCTAAATACACGGTCCCCCCCTTCCTCTCTACCTCCCTTTTCCCCATTCGAACTTCGTGGGCGCCAAAACACCCTCTCCACCCCACCCTCCTCCGTCCACCGCCGTCCGCCACCCCATCCACCGCCGTACTCCTCCACCATGCCGGAGCTGCTACCTCGACGCCGCCGTCCATTACAAGAGATCGACCTCTCTCATCCACGCCTTCGGACCGGCATCCTTGCATCCCGTCCTCTCGCTTCATCCCCGCCATCGTCCACCTTGTCGGCGCCGCTCCTATGACCGTCTCATCCACCACGCCCCGCCGCCACCGTCTACCCTCCTAGACCTGCTTCCACACCGCCGACGGCCATCGCTACCGCAGCACCATCATATTCTCAGAAGATGCGTACACGGCGCCGCACCAGAGGCGGTGTGACACTCCAAAAAATTTGTTGTTTTTGTTTACAGCAAAGGCCTTGCTTGGTTTGAAGAAGGTCATTTAAACCCTTCTTAAAAACCTCTCTTCTGAGTTTTTCTTCTCAAAAGCATTTCTTGGATTTAGTTTCTTCTAAAAAGAAACCTTTTTGGTTTTTGGGCTATTCTTTGGTTTTGATCCATCCTTGTTTTTACCATGCCTCTTGTGGTAAAATTCTCCCAAAACCCCTCGTTCCACCTTGGGGAAACCTAAACATTTTGTCCCAACCAGTTAGATCCATTTGTGGATTTTTTACCCATTTAATTTCCTCCCCAAAACAATTCTGCCATTATTTCTAAGCCTAGATGCTCTACAAAGGAAGTGCCTAATTTCCTTTGAGTTTTGATCTGAAACCAACTCCCCTGGATAGTCCTTAGTACCCACAACCTAGAACCATAAAGATCCACTCTTCCTCTTTTCAAAATTTTCATGTTTCTCCCTCTGCAAGTTTGGACCAGATTCATCATTTTTGGTGAAATTCATATCTCCTCTTCCCCAAAAATTCTACCAAAATTCAGGCAGCCCTCAGATGCAATGAGAGACCACCACACCAAAGATCAGCTCAAGAAAAATTTCCCTCATGCCAAAATCATTTTGTCGAACACTTGGCCGGCACTGTTCCTGTGCACTTTCCGAAAGTTCAGAGTTGCAGTGTCGTTTTCGTCAGAGTGTTGGCACTGATCGCCCGTTCACCCTGGCGCTTTGTGCACGGCCCCTTCCCCCTGGCCAGAGCACCGCACGCCCGCTTGGACGGATGCAGGCATCGGTGGCGGCGAGCATCTTCAACACCGGCAGCCTCTGCGGTGGCAGAGCCACCCGTGGCGGCCAAACGGAGCCTGCCCCAGCTCGCAACGCCGTTCTGCACCGCCCATTGCTCCCTAGCCCTCCGCGTGGCCTCATGCATGCCAGCGCACCCCCGCAGCACCGTCGCCGTGGCCCGGCAAGCACAGGGCGCGCCCTCTGCCGCCGACGGGCCCCCGCCGCCCCGTTCTGTCGAATCCACTCAGGACTCCTAATCCAAGCTTGTTTAGCCTCAAAACGGAACCAGTGGAACTGCACATTGACGCCCAACTCCCTAAACCTCCCCGACCAAGCTCTGCGCCGCCGTAACCATCGCCGGAGAACTCCGTTCATGGCCACCACCTCGGATCGCCTATAAAAAGGAGCCCTGAGCTCGCTCTCGTGCACGCACCACGACTGCACCTCACCAACACTCCGCCAAGCCACTAGCTCGATCCGCCTCGGCCACCAGCTCCGGCCTCCCCGATCCGCCTCGGCCACCAGCTTGATTCACTTTGGTGAGGCCATCCCCGATGCCCAAACCCCGTCAGTAGCCACCTCGAGCAACCAGTGAGCTAACCCAAGCTTCGATTTGACCTTCGCAGCACTCCCCGACGAGATCCATCTCCACCTGAGCCGCCGTCCGCCGGAGCAAGGGCCACCGTCGACGTGGTGCTCGCCGGCGACCAACACCACCACCCCCCGACGCGGAAGGACACGCTGATCACTCTGGTACCGCCCGATCCCCCTGCCCCGCCGTGGATCGCCGCCGACGACCACCGCAGCTCTCGGGCACCGGCAGACTCTGTTCTTCCCCATTCAAAAATTTAAACCTGACGGGTGGGACCCCCCTCGTCAGTGTTTTCTCTTATTTCCGAATCGTTTTCTGTTTTATTCAGTTAACCCCCCTGGAAACTTTCTGTTTCATTACAGATGGGTCCCTGGTCTTAAAACTTTTATAACATTTAAACAGAAAATGGTTTTTGATTAATTCTTTTTCTGTCATCTTTATTTTTCTGTCTAGTTTTTTGTAATATTTATTTGAAAAATAATTGGAACACTTTTCTGTGCACTCACGGTATTTACGTTACATACATATTTCTCTTATACCGTAGATACCGGTGGAGGTGACGGAGCCGCGAACTTCACCCAGTTATACTCCGACTACTCTGAACCAGGCAAGCATGTTTGAACTCTTGATATGATGAGTGGTTGTTGCATGTTTGCATTTAGTAGTATCATGGCATGTTTATGAACATTTCGTTGAATGTTATATTTCATGCAAAGATAAGGCAAGTGAGTTTCGGAAATCCATATGTTGTTGGATATAAGTTTGTATGGCCATGTGATGGCATGAGAATGGGTAAGATGGCAGTGTTGTGGCATGCCAGTCTTACGCCAGACTATTTGACTTCAGTGTCAACGTGAATCAAGTCACATTCCCATTCATTTCCTTTCCGGTACTACCACATGTTTTCCGCAAGGAATATGGCTTAGTAAGTTGCAAACCACTTTCCTGGTACACACCAAATAGAGAGGCCGGGAGGAGGGTTCCATGGCCCTAGATTAAAGCCCGTCATCCGGTCAGGGCGCATGGGTGTTTCCGGTTGGGACCGAGAGGGGGGCACCCCTTAGAGCGTGCGTATAGAAATTTGATCCCATGCTATTCGAGGTTGTGACCTCCCCGTCTCAAAGTTTTTCTTGGATGTTGTCTAGGGTGAATCCTGGCATCGTGAGGTGGAATGGGTGTGTACTGGTTAGATGTGTTTCTACCGAAATACCGTAAACGGAACTAGTCATTCGTGACTATGGAAATCCGTTGGCTGTGGGCAGTTAGTACAAACTCTGCAGAGTCAAATATCCTTTGAATCATCTTGTACATGTCCAAGTACTGTGTTCATCTTATCTCATCAAATGTCAGTCTCAGTGACAAAACTCCGGTGAACCACATGAGTGTTAAGTCCGGTTAAAAGTTTATTCTTATGGATGGACTAACCTGTTATTCACTTTTGATATAAGCCCTTTCTGTGATGTCGCTCAGACGTCCGACTGTGGCACACTTGTTATTTACTATTGATATAAGCCCTTTCTGCGATGTCGCTCAGACGTCCGACTGTGGCACACTTGTTATTTACTATTGATATAAGCCCTTTCTCCGATGTCGCTCAGACGTCCGACTATGGCACGCTTGTTATTTATTTTCAATAAAAGCCCTTTCTATGATGTCGCTCAGACGTCCGACTGTGGCACGCTTGTTATTTATTTTCAATAAAAGCCCTTTATGTGATGTCGCTTAGACGTCCGACTGTGGCACGCGTGCTATTTATTTTCAATAAAAGCCCTTTCTGTGATGTCGCTTAGACATCCGACTGTGGCACGCTTGTTATTTATTTTCAATAAAAGCCCTTTTTGTGATGTCGCCCAGACGTCCGACTGTGGCACGCTTGTCTTTTACTTTTCAATATAAGCCCTTTATGTGGTGTCGCTTAGACGCCCGACTGCGGCATGATATTTCATTTGTTTACCTTTCGAGGCGTCGCTCCAGACACCCGATCGGTTTTCAGTTATTTGTTTTACTTATCATGTCGTACAAATTTTTATTAATGGAATGAGCATTATTATTTTGTTCATGATGCATTCATGCATGCATTTGTTATATCTTTTGTCCGAACTGTCTTGCGACTACTTTCAAAGTACTCACCTTGCTTGTTGATTTGGCCAGATGTTGATGAAGGCGATCTCATGGATGAAGAGTTCGATAGCTAGTCCGATGCCTAGAGGAGTCCCAGTCAGTCCCGTGCGATCTTGGATTTGGTCACTGTATTATATCCGCTTCCGCTACCCCAGAAATAAATTCATCGAGCCTCACCTCGACGCTCGATGAGCTGCCAGTTTAGGAGTCAAGTTATCCACCACCACTTTTATCTCGAGCTAGTAGCATGTCACCACACCACTGTGTCATAACTACCCTTATGTATAATATTGGCGTGTTTGTAATAAATTGTTGAGCATCCTCAGCTCAACCCTGTAATATATTTGATGCTACTGGTCTTCTGTATTCAAGTATTTGTCTACCAGTAAGGATAACTCTTCCTATACTGGAATCAAGAGATCGATTTCTTAATAAGTATTTCATTGAAAAACCGGTCGTGACAAACTTGGTACCAGAGCCAGGCTGACTGTAGGAAGCCACTAGGTGCGATCGCTAATTGGTTATTAGCATGATAGAGTTTATCCATGTTCTTGCAAATGTAGTCATTTTTCTGACAGTCAGCATAAAATTTATGATCTGACCGTTCAGAATTTTTGCCTACTTTTGTAGATGGCTGACAATGACTGTGAGTCACAGATGTTCACCAACGTGCCTGAGGGGTTCGTCAAGCTCCTCTCGTTCGTCTTTCAGGTCGCGATGGGGCCGTCAGTGCGCCCAGTCTTCACACTCTACCACACAAGATCAACGATAGTCTGACCATGCACCAGGCCGCGGTGCAATTCAAGGGAGGGCGTGCTGAAATACGCAGCTTCCGGTTCTTGGGGAGAGCCATGCCTACAGAGAGGCATGCTAGGCAGATGGCTGCCTGTGAGGCGATAGCTCGTCTCCGGGATGTTCTTCCTGCAATGAAGACCCGTCGCTACCGCTACCTTCCATGCCATGTACCATACACCTGTCACTACTCATTCGCTTGCCCCAGAGGAGAGCGAGACGAGGCCTTTGAGATGCTTGTCGAGTACCTCCGAGCTCTCGAGGCAGCCTTCGACAGCATGGTGGACGACCTTGTAGCTGCCCGCATGGACTCAGTCCATGGCTGTGCCGCAAATAGGAGGGAACTCCTGCACACCGCTCCACCGCTGTCAGGACCCCGACTCAATGCCACATCGATCTAGCATGTAACACCTCATATCACTTTGCGGCCTCACGCACGGTATTCCCACGGGTGTCGCCTTACCTTTGCCCGGGACCGTTTGCGCCTTTTGGCACACGTATATGACAGTGTCGCTAGCATCCATATGATAAGGAGCCTGGGCTGACATGGCTAGTCGTAAACCCAAAGTGGCACAGACTTACAGGGACAGGCATCCATGACCCAGCATCGAACGTGTCGGTCATCAGCGAGTGAATCCAGGCTGTAGCACTGGGCTAGTAGGACTCCGGTGAACCGGGCTGTAGCAGGCAAACAGGACTCCGGTATTCATCGCGTGACATTTCCCCGAAGGGACAGACACAGGATCGAAGAAGGACACATGCCGGCCAGCCTAAGTGTTCCGGAGCAGTAGCAAGCTACCATGGCTTGGTGGAAACACTAGGAGACATTTCCCCGTAAGAGAGGCTACTAAAGATAAACAACTAGATGGTCAGATCCCACACATACCAAGCATTTCAATAACATACACACAATATGCTCGATATGTGCAAATACAACATGGCATCACAACATGACTCTACGACTCAAGTAATTTATTCAATAGGCTCCGAGGAGCGAGATATTACAAACAGGGGTCTCATGACCCAACAATCAGAGCATACAAGTCAAAGCACAAGCGGAAGCTATCATGTCTGAGTACAGACATCTATAAATGAAAAAGGCTGAGAAGCCTGACTATCGATCAGATCCTGCCGAGGGCACAAGATCGTAGCTGAGGTAACAAGCTAAACGTCGAAGTCCAAGCGGAACTACTAGTGAGACTGAAGTCTCTCTGCAAAAACATAAAATAGGCAAACGTGAGTACAAATGTACCCAGCAAGACTTACATCAGAACTATCTACATATGCATCATTATCAACAAAGGGATGGTGGGGTTTAACTGCAGCAAGCCAGCTTTGACTCGGTGGCTAACCTGAACTACGACTGCAATGTAACTCTTTTGTGGTGGCGCACATGAGTCCACATATTCATCATATCAATACACCACTATGGATCCGCTCCCGTCTCCCTACGAGAACGCCATCCATAGCACTCACGCTTATCTTGCGTATTTTAGAGTATCCACTTTCACTTGTCTATGAACTATGCAAGGGGTCCAAGTTTCCATATCCGAGGAATCCGGCTATTCGAATAGATGATGATAACCCTGCAGGGGTGTACTTCTTCACACACGCTTTCGCCACTTACCGCCCTGTACACGTCTTGTACCTCGGCAACCTTCAAGCGGAAGCTGGGCGAGGGAGTCGGCCACGACCTAACTAACCGAACAAGTCTCTAGTCCAGGTTTATCGCCTATTCGGGTTCCATCCGCAAGGAGATCCGGCCGGGGTGTCGCTCACGGCCCCAAACGATGTGTGCAGGGTTCCCAAGCCCACCAACCGGGTGCCACTTGGTACACCGTGCCACTGTGCCTAGTCTGTCCCAAGCCCACCTCTACCGGGTGCCACTTGGTAGACTACTAACACTACCTACAAACACCAAAAACTAGTTGCAACTCCTGGACAGAGATCATGTTGATTAATAAGTCGAGAGGGGTCGAGTTACCGGAACCCAATGTGTGGTAGTAACTGGTCATGGATCACAAACACAGAACTCAGTTCCTGAGGACGGCTGCAATGAGACAACCCACCATGTACTCCTACATGGCCTCTCATCGCTACCTTTACCAAATCGTGTTCACACACTTAGCTCACACACAGTAGGACATGTTCACACGCCTCTGATTCATCCCCGATGAATCAGACCTGACTCAACTCTAAGCAGTAGCAGGCATGACAAACAAGCATGAATGAGTAGGCACATCAGGGCTCAAACAACTCCTACTCATGCTAGTGGGTTTCATCTATTTACTGTGCCAATGACAGGTCATGCAAAGGATAAAGGGGTTCAGCTACCGCAGCAAGTAACAGTTGAATCGTTGTTGTCCTAATGCAGTAATAGAGAGCAGGAGCGAGAGAGTAGGATTGTATCGGAATGAACAAGGGGGTTTTGCTTGCCTGGCACTTCTGAAGATAACATTGAGTCTCCATCAGTGTCAACGATCACATCATCGATACAACGTCTATCGAGGGGGGGAACAACACCGGCAACAGAAGGAAACACAATCAATGCAATGCACAATATGATGCATGCTATGACATGGCAACATGCTGGTGTTTTGAGCTAATGCATCTAGCAACAAGTTAAATGGAGTTGGTTTGAATCCTAGGTTCAAATTCAAACTCCATATGTGATTATTTAAATGCCATTCACTTCATTTGTCCTAAACAGTAGTGATAAGTTGTTCTAACATGCATGAAAATGGTACAGATGGATTCCTTGAATTTTTCTGATAATTTTTCATATATAAAACATTTAATTTGGAGTTACGGTTAATTTTCTATGATTTATTGAAGTTTATACAATTTTCTGGAATTTTCTGAATATTTATAAAATAAACTAAATTCCAGAAAAGGAATATTGCGTCAGCGTGACGCCGGGGTGACGTCAGCAGGTCAAAGGCGTCGACCAGGTCAAACCTGACCAGTGGGGTCCACTGGTCAGTGACCCAGTCAACTAACCAAGTTAGTTAGCCCTAACTAACTTAGTTAGCCGGGCAGGGCCCGCATGTCAGTGGCCTATCTAATTAGCTGAGTTAATTAACGCTAACTAATCTAACACTAATCAAGCAGGCGCCTGGGCCCACACGTCAGGGGGTCAAACCCCGGGTCAACTCGCCAGAGTTGACCCGCGGCTCGTCGCCGGCGGAGCCAGAGATGGCGGAGGGGGTCGGAAATCCTCCTCCGATGACCAAAACAGCGGCAGTGATCATCTACGCATAGCTGGCGCTCAGCCGCATCCATCTAGGCAAGCGGGAGGGGCTGAGGTCGAACGGGCTTGCCGGAATCGAGCTCGCGGGTGGGCGCGCTCGGCTCCTGGAAGGGTGCTGAGCACGTTGCCATGCTCGGGAGGTAGCTACAGTGGCTCTAGCACCGTCTGCGTCATCGCCGGCGGCGAGGAACTGTCGGCTCCGACAGTCGGGGTGGTTAGAAGGCACGGACAGGCACGGGGAGAGAGGGGAAATGGACAGGGGCTCACGAGGGGTCGGGAGAGAAGCTCGGTGGGCTCGGGGAAGCCTCTGCAACGGCGAATTGACGACGGCGATCTCCGGGCACCGGAGATGAAGACGACGACGCTCCGGTCGACTGCGACCTCCTCTGGTCGCGTGTGTCGCGTGTGTAGCTCCACGGGGTCAGGGCGGAGCTCAGGGATGCATAGTGGGAGCGAGGGGGTGGCTGTGGCCCCGGTAAACGGCGTCGGCGGCGATGGGCTCCGCTCGGGCGCGTGAGGGAGAGAGAGCAGAGGAGGGGGAGGAGCGAGGGAGAGCGCGAGGGGTTCCAGGGAGAGTGAGAGAGAGGCCAGGGTGTCGTGGCGTCTCCAGGTGCATCGAGGAGGGAGGCAACCAGGCAGGAGGTGGCGCACGGCGGCGCGCGCGGCCGACAGGCAGCTGCCTGCCTGCTCTGGCGGGAGGAAGCAGGTGGCTGGCACGGGCCAGCACAGTGCTGGGCCGGCCAGCGGGCTGCCAGGTAAGGTCAGGTAACTCTTCTGCTTTGTTTTATTTTTTTTCTATTTCTGTTCTGTTTTATTTAATTGGCACTGAATTTTAATTCAAACAGAATTTGAAAACAGTGCCAAAACTCCCCTGGATATTTTTAAGTCACTTAATGGACTTCTCCACATATACAAAAATATCTCAGGTCATTTGAAAATATATTCATTATATATTATGAATATAACTCCAAATTCAAATAAAATATTGATTTAAAATCAGAGCCCAATAATTCCTTAGAAATGTCCCAAAATTTTGGTTTGATTTATAACTCTTGCCAAAATTGTCAGAGCTATTTCTAGGGCATTTTGGATTTACTGATTGCAATTTTAGGGTTTCTTGCCCCTCTTTTATTTAGGGTTTTGAGGCTTCTGAAATCCTCAGTTCAAGTTTTAAAAATTTAAACATGATGCACACACTAGGCAGCACCAGAAGCTAGGGATGTGACAACTCACCCCCACTAAACAAGAATCTCGTCTCGAGATTCAAGCGTAGAGTAAGATGAAGGGGAAACGCAAACTAGTATAATCTTCACGATCCAGGTTGCACTTCAAATGAACGTTGATTTAAACACCATCTTTGTCTTGTCGTCTTGCTCTGAGAATTCCAGCTAATCATGGCACGAAGAGGAAAGGAAAACTCTGGAAGGATCGGTCTTCTCGAAGGTCGAACAACTCAGGATTAACTCCCAGAATGTGACATAGCAACATCTCTCGAGCTGAGAGACGAAGCATACCTCTAGAGGGATGGAGTGGAGCAGGTGACGAGGTTCACTAGGTAGACAACAATTCCACACCTAAGAAGGTGGTAAACGATTGTCAACGTAGCGAGGAGTTGAGTTGCCATGATATCACGACGAAACATCCTGGAGGAGGGTGATTCGTAGATTATTACCTTAAGTGGCAAAAAGAATTACTTTTGATTCAAAGATCATTGAAACTCTTTATACCAGCCTAAGGCAATCACAAGCGATCATTTTAGAGGGGTTCGGTAGAATGGCATACTCGAACTTGGATGATGTGGATTACCTTGTTGAAGACAACGTAATGGATGAATTTCCTTATCACCGGAGATGGAGGAGACCCATGGTAGAATGGCACATTGGCGGTGCAAGCTAGGAACAAAATGCAAATGCTGGGAATGATTCTGGTAACTGGGGAAGAACCCAACAACAGAGAGTGAATTCACTGTTTGAAAAGATCATAGCATTGCCGAGGAAACTGAGAGCAAACCCAGTTAGTGCCGATGATAACACGTAGCGCTTGTGCGTGCTCTCAAGAACTTGGGCATTTCCATAATCATCAAGGTTTTACCAACATCCGTGTCAAGGGTGCTGATAACACAACATACTACCATGATGGCTAATGATGGATGATGCAGATGCAAAGGAAGATAACACCTTCTCAGATTTCACCTTAGCGAGGCCAAGGAAACAAAATCTGAATGATCGACCGAGAGACATTTAGCACTCCGCTTCTAATGTTCTCCTTGACGTGCTAGTGTATCCCATTCATAGATATGGTTCGATAACTAGAACATCAAGTAAAGGTCAGACTTCGGGAGCAATAGAATCCATAAGGAACAGTTACGGAGGTAAATCCTGCGAAATCCTTATGGGGAGGTGGCCAACTTCCTCAAACAAGATACTACAATAATAGGTCTTCCGGCTGGTTGTGTTGGCCACGACATCCACTTTACCGGTTATCGAGGGACCAATATTATAGTTCTTGGGAAATGTTCCAACCATCATATCTGCCTGAGATTCAGATCTGGTTGGTGTCAGGATAATCCAGACTCATCGAGTCTAGGAAGAAAAATGAAAGTTTGCAACACAAATCGACGAGATGACGTTGCGAGATTCTCGGGAAATGAACTACGATAGCAAGCTCCAAAACATGAGCTGGTTCTGCTACACATGTGTGAACACGCGGTCTCAGACAAACATGATCACATGGTAGTCTTACAATAGAACACTACCGAGTTCTGGTAGGGAACCATCATTGAGGGTATAGGAATCTTGTGCATGAACTAGTATTTGCACAGCAACTCCTTTTTCTTGAACAAGTCAATCAGTGGCTTGGTGTGCTCGGGACAGATATGGAATGAAGATGATCAGTCTAACAGACCACAGAATTCTTCGCACGTGCATGACCGACTTGGGATGATTCCAAAGGAGCAAAAACAAACTTTCTCGAATTCACGACGGCAACTTACATCAAAATGCACGTGAATCAAAGGAAGTCACTCCTTTTATCAAACAAGTACTTCATGAGCTAGCATGAAGAAAACGCTTTCAAAAGTTTCCAACACTAGCTTAATGTTTAACAACAGCATGGAGGAGATAAGGATGTTGCCAATGGGCTCAACAACAATTCATCTAGGTTTCCTTTTAAAAGGAATTCCATAGTTAAGTGAACACGGTGATAGCATTGGTCAGACCAAAGATGTAATGGTGTATGCTCGAGGGATCAACCACGAATAAGACAACATTACGAGCATCATTGGTACTGATTTGATTTGACGATAGCCCACACACAAATCAAAGGATTGATAAGACAATAGGTCCAGCAACTGATCACAAGGACCAATCGATGAATATATCATCTTTCTTCAGCACACCCTACACAAGAATATCCCTTTGGAACGGACTAAGTCAGGCAAGCTTTTATCTTCCAACTCTCCAAGTTGTTGTCTAGCTTAACCAACTAGCTCAGGGATATCCAACACAGATTCTTGGAGAAGGATGGTTCACAAGAAACCAACTTGATCACGAGCTCAACACAGCGGTCAGGTGACAACCTGGTAATACTTCCGAGAAGATCTTCGGAAAATCACGAACCATCGATACGTTGCCAAGCTCGAGAACAATCTTGCTTTTTGAGGCAAGACGATATGATCAATAGAGCGAAGATTTGAATAATCCTAACTCATCGATCGAGGAGTGCACCGAGAACAAGGACTAGGTAGCATGATCAACCTTAGAATGATGATTCAAAACCAGCATGCTAAGAATGAAATTATTGCCCATTAACTACCAAGCAACAAGGTTGCTAGGAGTATTGAATTCACACATCACGATTCACTTGTCGGCATTCCGGTTGCGACAACACGGAACCGAGGGATGAATAATAATGGCGAGAAGTATCACTACATCAAGAATTCACAAGAGTCGGTGCAATTCTCATGAAAATCCTGACATAAAGACGGTAATACTTCAGGGTAGAACAGAATCAAAAAGTTGGGCTGGCATTTTGATCTGCGGAGCACAATTGCTTTGACCCGATCCTAGATATGGATGAGGTACTGGAGTTTGTTTCTCCAAGTCATTCTGGACAGAATGGCTTGACGGACCACAAGAATAACGAGCATCGGTGATCACGAATGCACGACTACTCTTGACTATCAATTGATAGGCGAGGGTCGGAAACAATTAAGATGGGACAACTCAAAAGAACATATGATTTTCTGAGTTGTGGATGCATAGATTAGTATGTCGAACCAAGTTCAACATATTTCTTCCGGATAACCCATGCAGAAAGGTAGAACTGGCAGAGTCACGATTTATGAATGGAGAACTCCTCAAGAGTACTCTAATTGTGATTTTTTTTATCCAATAAACATCTGCCATAAGCGGTTCATAGTATTTGGAAGAAGGAAATACCACGGACCTCGAGGACTATCGTAAAGGTTATTAATAGCCTAAGGAACTAGCAAACACTATCAACATGAAGTAAGTGGAGTGAATCTCGGGTTCAGAACCCAGGAATAGAATACCTACTAACTAAATGGCATCACGGGATGCTTTCGATAATGACGGCCAGAATCATCACACTGGAACACAATCATGGCTAAATTACTAGATGACTCCCTAGACACCTAGGGCCATAATAGTAACTCCAACATAATGTCAAAGCAATAGGATACCTCAACTCAACAATTAGTGTGATTGAGCTGGCATAAAGGAGCATCGAAACCAGAGGAAAAGGATTTTGCAAATGCATCAGACTATTTAGAAACCTGGAATGACTCGGACAACATAACGGCTGTAAATGCTCAGAAAAGATTTGAGACATTCACAAAATGGTGGGTGGCATAACCACTCAGAAGCACAATATCAAGGTTCCGAGATCAACAATTAACATACGGAGGTAGTAGGAACTGAACTGAGACTTAAATCCAGCAATCTTATAAGTCTGCGGATTAGTAACACATGATCCTGATAGAAAGAAGAGATAGCCTAGTTCTTAATCCCCGTAGAAGAGAAGATGATGACTCAGATCAGAAGGCCATGAGGTATAAGGAGTAAAAAGAGCCTTACATTCCAACCCACAATCAATTCCCTTATATAACTAAAGAATTTCTAGACTCAACTTCGACCAGTTTGGCTTGGTAATCCTACAGGCAGTCAAGCTCTGATACCAACGTTGTCAGGACCCCGACTCAATGCCACATCGATCTAGCATGTAACACCTCATATCACTTTGCGGCCTCACGCACGGTATTCCCACGGGTGTCGCCTTACCTTTGCCCGGGACCGTTTGCGCCTTTTGGCACACGTATATGACAGTGTCGCTAGCATCCATATGATAAGGAGCCCGGGCTGACATGGCTAGTCGTAAACCCAAAGTGGCACAGACTTACAGGGACAGGCATCCATGACCCAGCATCGAACGTGTCGGTCATCAGCGAGTGAATCTAGGCTATAGCACTGGGCTAGCAGGACTCCGGTGAACCGGGCTGTAGCAGGCAAACAGGACTCCGGTATTCATCGCGTGACATTTCCCCGAAGGGACAGACACAGGATCGAAGAAGGACACATGCCGGCCAGCCTAAGTGTTCCGGAGCAGTAGCAAGCTACCATGGCTCGGTGGAAACACTAGGAGACATTTCCCCGTAAGAGAGGCTACTAAAGATAAACAACTAGATGGTCAGATCCCACACATACCAAGCATTTCAATAACATACACACAATATGCTCGATATGTGCAAATACAACATGGCATCACAACATGACTCTACGACTCAAGTAATTTATTCAATAGGCTCCGAGGAGCGAGATATTACAAACAGGGGTCTCATGACCCAACAATCAGAGCATACAAGTCAAAGCACAAGCGGAAGCTATCATGTCTGAGTACAGACATCTATAAATGAAAAAGGCTGAGAAGCCTGACTATCGATCAGATCCTGCCGAGGGCACAAGATCGTAGCTGAGGTAACAAGCTAAACGTCGAAGTCCAAGCGGAACTACTAGTGAGACTGAAGTCTCTCTGCAAAAACATAAAATAGGCAAACGTGAGTACAAATGTACCCAGCAAGACTTACATCAGAACTATCTACATATGCATCATTATCAACAAAGGGATGGTGGGGTTTAACTGTAGCAAGCCAGCTTTGACTCGGTGGCTAACCTGAACTACGACTGCAATGTAACTCTTTTGTGGTGGCGCACACGAGTCCACATATTCACCATATCAATACACCACTATGGATCCGCTCCCGTCTCCCTACGAGAACGCCATCCATAGCACTCACGCTTATCTTGCGTATTTTAGAGTATCCACTTTCACTTGTCTATGAACTATGCAAGGGGTCCAAGTTTCCATATCCGAGGAATCCGGCTATTCGAATAGATGATGATAACCCTGCAGGGGTGTACTTCTTCACACACGCTTTCGCCACTTACCGCCCTGTACACGTCTTGTACCTCGGCAACCTTCAAGCGGATGCCGGGCGAGGGAGTCGGCCACGACCTGACTAACCGAACAAGTCTCTAGTCCAGGTTTATCGCCTATTCGGGTTCCATCCGCAAGGAGATCCGGCCGGGGTGTCGCTCACAGCCCCAAACGATGTGTGCAGGTTTCCCAAGCCCACCAACCGGGTGCCACTTGGTACACCGTGCCACTGTGCCTAGTCTGTCCCAAGCCCACCTGTACCGGGTGCCACTTGGTAGACTACTAACACTACCTAAAAACACCAGAAACTAGTTGCAACTCCTGGACAGAGATCATGTTGATTAATAAGTCGAGAGGGGTCGAGTTACCGGAACCCAATGTGTGGTAGTAACTGGTCATGGATCACAAACACAGAACTCAGTTCCTGAGGACGGCTGCAATGAGACAACCCACCATGTACTCCTACATGGCCTCTCATCGCTACCTTTACCAAATCGTGTTCACACACTTAGCTCACACACAGTAGGACATGTTCACACGCCTCTGATTCATCCCCGATGAATCAGACCTGACTCAACTCTAAGCAGTAGCAGGCATGACAAACAAGCATGAATGAGTAGGCACATCAGGGCTCAAACAACTCCTACTCATGCTAGTGGGTTTCATCTATTTACTGTGGCAATGACAGGTCATGCAAAGGATAAAGGGGTTCAGCTACCGCAGCAAGTAACAGTTGAATCATTGTTGTCCTAATGCAGTAATAGAGAGCAGGAGCGAGAGAGTACGATTGTATCGGAATGACCAAGGGGGTTTTGCTTGCCTGGCACTTCTGAAGATAACATTGAGTCTCCATCAGTGTCAACGATCACATCATCGATACAACGTCTATCGAGGGGGGGAACAACACCGGCAACAGAAGGAAACACAATCAATGCAATGCACAATATGATGCATGCTATGACATGGCAACATGCTGGTGTTTTGAGCTAATGCATCTAGCAACAAGTTAAATGGAGTTGGTTTGAATCCTAGGTTCAAATTCAAACTCCATATGTGATTATTTAAATGCCATTCACTTCATTTGTCCTAAACAGTAGTGATAAGTTGTTCTAACATGCATGAAAATGGTACAGATGGATTCCTTGAATTTTTCTGATAATTTTTCATATATAAAACATTTAATTTGGAGTTACGGTTAATTTTCTATGATTTATTGAAGTTTATACAATTTTCTGGAATTTTCTGAATATTTATAAAATAAACTAAATTCCAGAAAAGGAATATTGCGTCAGCATGACGCCGGGGTGACGTCAGCAGGTCAAAGGCGTCGACCAGGTCAAACCTGACCAGTGGGGTCCACTGGTCAGTGACCCAGTCAACTAACCAAGTTAGTTAGCCCTAACTAACTTAGTTAGCCGGGCAGGGCCCGCATGTCACTGGCCTATCTAATTAGCTGAGTTAATTAACGCTAACTAATCTAACACTAATCAAGCAGGCGCCTGGGCCCACACGTCAGGGGGTCAAACCCCCGGGTCAACTCGCCGGAGTTGACCCGCGGCTCGTCGCCGGCAGAGCCAGAGACGGCGGAGGGGGTCGGAAATCCTCCTCCGGCGACCAAAACAGCGGCAGCGATCATCTACGCGTAGCTGGCGCTCAGCCGCATCCATCTAGGCAAGCGGGAGGGGCTGAGGTCGAACGGGCTCGCCGGAATCGAGCTCGCGGCGGCGGCCGGAGCTCGGGGTTGGTGCGGGTTGGCGCTAGGGGGCACGGCAGGTCGCACGGGTGGGCGTGCTCGGCTCCTGGAAGGGTGCTGAGCACGTTGCCGTGCTCGGGAGGTAGCTACAGTGGCTCTAGCACCGTCTGCGTCATCGCCGGCGGCGAGGAACTGTCGGCTCCGACAGTCGGGGTGGTTAGAAGGCACGGACGGGCACGGGGAGAGAGGGGAAATGGACAGGGGCTCACGAGGGGTCGGGAGAGAAGCTCGGTGGGCTCGGGGAAGCCTCTGCAACGGCGAATTGACGACGGCGATCTCCGGGCACCGGAGATGAAGACGACGACGCTCCGGTCGACTGCGACCTCCTCTGGTCGCGTGCGTCGCGTGTGTAGCTCCACGGGGTCAGGGTGGAGCTCAGGGATGCATAGTGGGAGCGAGGGGGTGGCTGTGGCCCCGGTAAACGGCGTCGGCGGCGATGGGCTCCGCTCGGGCGCGTGAGGGAGAGAGAGCAGAGGAGGGGGAGGAGCGAGGGAGAGCGCGAGGGGTTCCAGGGAGAGTGAGAGAGAGGCCAGGGTGTCGTGGCGTCTCCAGGCGCATCGAGGAGGGAGGCAACCAGGCAGGAGGTGGCGCACGGCGGCGCGCGCGGCCGACAGGCAGCTGCCTGCCTGCTCTGGCGGGAGGAAGCAGGTGGCTGGCACGGGCCAGCACAGTGCTGGGCCGGCCAGCGGGCTGCCAGGTAAGGTCAGGTAACTCTTCTGCTTTGTTTTATTTTTTTTCTATTTCTGTTCTGTTTTATTTAATTGGCACTGAATTTTAATTCAAACAGAATTTGAAAACAGTGCCAAAACTCCCCTGGATATTTTTAAGTCACTTAATGGACTTCTCCACATATACAAAAATATCTCAGGTCATTTGAAAATATATTCATTATATATTATGAATATAACTCCAAATTCAAATAAAATATTGATTTAAAATCAGAGCCCAATAATTCCTTAGAAATGTCCCAAAATTTTGGTTTGATTTATAACTCTTGCCAAAATTGTCAGAGCTATTTCTAGGGCATTTTGGATTTACTAATTGCAATTTTAGGGTTTCTTGCCCCTCTTTTATTTAGGGTTTTGAGGCTTCTGAAATCCTCAGTTCAAGTTTTAAAAATTTAAACATGATGCACACACTAGGCAGCACCAGAAGCTAGGGATGTGACAACCGCTGACTTTCATCTCGTCCTCAGCATCTCATTCACCTACCATTCTCGCCACTGCTCATCGTCTGCCTACCACCAAGGAGTTCAACCAAGTTATTGCAACCACTCCCGTTCGCTCTGCACCACTTATTGCGCCCGCTCCTATTCGTGCTACTCCACCTATTGCACCCACTCATATTCATGTTACTCCGCCTATGGCACCCGCTCCAGCAGGTCAGCACAGCGCTTCTCGTATGGAACCTATTAGCGAGTAGGAGGTTGAGTCCCCAGCCTCACTGCGCCTCACCCTCGGCAGGCTAAGGGAGATCCTCACCATCTCCGACTGAGTACGCTTAGCCGCCATGCGATGCACCGACTTGTGCTATATGTTTATATGTACATAGGTCGTGAGAAGTAGCTTGTTTGCGCATCATGTAGGGTATGGAGAAGTGCACTAGTCTCAATAACATGTCAGGATTATGTACGCATATCCTGAGTGATGTATTGTATAATTACTGCTTGCGTGTAGGATATGTAATAGTCCTTCTCCGCGCGCAATCGTGTATTTTCCTGGAGCTTTTAAAATTTCCCGTATGTGTGATTTTATTGACTTTTGCGAATCTCTTTCTTGTCTTACGAGTTTCACAAATATATCCCCAGAGTGAAAGATGTCTCGTCCTTGGACACGCTCCTTGCCAATCCCGCCAGAGGAAAATTATGGCGCACCACCAAACAACAATTTCACAGAGGGACAGTCAAGTCAACAGGACAGTGAAACAACATTCACCCAAGTATGCTGCCTTTATGAACAGAGTCAGCCACAACATCAGGAAATGATGAACCAATTCATCAATATGGGAAATCACAGTATCAGCAGCAATCCAAGTTGTCTGAGTTACAGAAGACGCGTCCCCCAACATTTTCTCAGACTGACAAACCTCTTGAGGCCGACGACTGGCTTCGAGACATGGAAAGAAAATTAATTATTGCACAGTGTTCAGACCGTGAGAAAGTACTATATGCACCACATTATCTCACTGGAGCAGCTGCATCATGGTGGGAAAATTTCCTGCACATGCACCCCAACGAAAATGAGATAACCTGGGAGGATTTCAAAGAAGGTTTTCATGGGGCACACATTCCTAAAAGTGTTATGAAGATCAAGAACAGAGAATTGGATGACCTCAAACAGAGGACCATGACAGTGTCAGAATACAACAGCCAATTTACTCTGTTGTCTCGCTACGCCAACGAAGAGCGTATGACTAAAAGCAAGAAGATGGAAATATTCTTGGAAGGCCTGGCACCCGCGCTTAAATGCCAGCTGGTTGTCCATACCTTCCCAGATTTTAAAACACTGGTGGATAAGGCCATTACCTTGGAAAATGAGCGACGCAACTTGGAAGATTTCCGCAAACGCAAAAGGGACCAGTCTACTTTTGCTCGCAACCACCGAAGCAAGACAGAATTTCAGAAAGGTGGGACACATAAACCCATGACGAATAATTCACGCCCAATCAAGAATTTCCATGCAAGGGGCAAGGATTTCACATATCCCCCAGGCGTTACTTGCTACGCATGTGGAGAAGAAGGGCACTATGCCAAGCAGTTCCCCAAGCCAAGGAACTCAACCCCAAAGCCTAACAATGGTGGCAATAATTCAGCGTCCAAGCGAAACAATTTCAACCCCAATAACAACCACAGGAAGGGTCATCTGAACCACGTGACCAAGGAAGAAGCACAAAATGCCCCGGATATCGTACTTGGTATGTTTCCTATCAACACAATACCTGCCACGGTTTTGTTTGATTCTGGAGCTTCTCACTCATTCATTTCGAAGAGTTTTGCTTTGCAAAATAATTTTTCGATGCTTCCCTTGGAAAAATCCATGATCATCAAGTCCCCTGGGATTAAGCAAGTGACCCAGAATTACTGTCAAGGTGTGGTTATTGAATTTGAAGGATTGAAGTTTTACGCCAACCTTATTGTATTGGAAAGTAAAGGACTGGATGTCATCCTAGGGATGGATTGGTTAACCACCAACAAAGGTTTTATTGACTGCTTCAACCGGGCCGTAATTCTCACACACCATCACGGGAAGACAATAAAAATTTCAGCCAAAGAGAGACAAATACCTCGGCAACTGAGATTAAACAAGGTGGACATTTCTGAGTTGAACTAGGTTCCAGTAGTGTGTGAATTTCCAGACGTATTTCTAGAAGAACTACCCGGCATGCCACCAGACCAAGAGATGTATTCAGCATTGAGCTAGCACCCGGAACTGCTCCCATTTACAAGAAACCATACAGAATGGCACCATCCGAGTTGGTAGAATTGAAGAAGCAAATAAAAGAATTATTGGAGAAAGGATACATACGAGCCAGTTCCTCACCTTGGGGTGCTCCAATTTTATTTGCCAAGAAAAAGGATGGGACACTGAGATTGTGTATAGACTATCGAGCTCTTAACATGGTCACAATCAAGAACCACGGATTGATCAGCTCGCTCAGGCCAAAGTCTTCTCAAAAATTGACTTGAGATCGGGATACCACCAATTAAAAGTGCGAACAGAAGATATTCCCAAGACAGCCTTCACCTCCAGATATGGACTGTATGAATTCACAGTAATGCCATTTGGGCTAACAAACGCTCCCGCATATTTTGTTCACCTCATGAAGAAGGTATTTATGAAGTATATGGACAAGTTTGTTGTGGTATTCATCGATGACATTCTGATATACTCCAAGACACCAGAAGAGCACGCTGAACATCTCAGAATTGTACTAGGAGAACTCAGGAAACATCAGCTGTACGCCAAGTTCAGCAAATGTGAATTTTGGCTAAGACAGGTGGGTTTTCTGGGCCACGTACTAACCCAAGAAGGTATTGCCGTAGACCCGGAAAAGGTCAAGGCCGTACTTGGCTGGAAACCACCAGCTAACATAACGGACATGCGAAGTTTCTTGGGAATGACAGGCTATTACCGGAGATTTATTGAAGGATTCTCCACCATAGCAAAGCCAATGACGCAGTTACTCAGGAAAGACAAGAAGTTTGAATGGACGGAAGCCTGTGAGAAAAGCTTCCAAGAGCTAAAAAGGAAATTAACAACGGCACCAGTATTAATTGTGCCAGACATACACAAGATTTTTTAGGTATATTGTGACGCATCCCGGAAGGGCCTCGGATGCATATTGATGCAAGAAGGCAAGGTAGTTGCGTATGTCTCTAGACAACTTCGCAAGCATGAGGAAAATTATCCTACTCATGACTTGGAGTTGGCAGCAGTCATCCATGCAGTCAAAGAATGGAGACACTTTCTACTTGGAAATCGTTGTGAAATATACACATACCATAAGAGCCTTAAGTATATTTTCACACAGTCGGAACTCAATTTACGGCAACGACGCTGGTTGGAGTTAGTGGAGGATTATGATGTTGGAATCCACTATCATCCCGGAAAAGCAAATGTAGTGGCAGATGCCCTTAGTCGGAACCCCAGCTCGGACAACGACAGTATGCCAAATTTGAGGCCAGAATTTCAACAGGAATTTACCAAACTCAATTTAATAATGGTCACCGAAGGCAGTGTGTCGAATTTGGAAATATAGCCTACCCTGATAGAAAAGATTAAGGAGGGTCAGCATGGACACCCCAGCATTGATGGCATAAAAAGGAAAGTTAGTTTGGGCAAGGCCTCAGAATTCAACATAGACGAGCAGGGAATATTGTGGTACGGAGAAAGAATTTGCGTACCAAATATCAAGGACCTCAAACAGCAGATTCTAGCTAAAAGCCACACCGCTCCGTATTCAATCCATCCTGGAGGGATAAAAATGTACAAAGACCTTCAGGAAAATTTTTGGTGGCACGGTATGAAGAGAGACATAGCCACGTTCATTGCATGTTGTGACTCTTGTCAAGGCATAAAGGCCGAGCACCAGAAACCAGCTGGGCTATTACAGCCAAACAAGATACCCGAGTGGAAGTGGGACGAGATTGGCATGGATTTCATTGTTGGACTACCATGGTCACAACACGGAAATGATGCCATATGGGTCATAACCGACAGATTAACTAAGGTGGCACAGTTTATCCCCGTGAAGACAACTCACACCACTCAGAGGCTGGCCAGACTTTATCTTGCCTGTATCGTCTGTCTGCATGGAGTCCCAAAGACTATCATATCTGACAGAGGCACACAGTTCGTCTCTAGATTTTGGGATCACCTACAACAGGCACTGGGAACCCAACTAGCATTCAGTACCGCATACCACCCCCAGACGGATGGGCAAACTGAACACGTAAACCAAATTCTTGAAGACATGCTGAGAGCGTGTGTTCTCACCTACGGAACCAGTTGGGAAGAAAGCTTGCCATATGCAGAGTTCGCATACAACAACAGTTATCAAGCCAGCCTACAAATGGCACCCTTTGAAGCTCTGTATGGGAGAAGATGCCGTACACCGCTAAATTGGCCAGAAACCAGAGACAGCCATATCTTCGGCCCAGATATGCTCAAGGAGGCTGAGGAAAAAGTTAAAATGATTAGGGATCGACTCAAGACAGCTCAAAGTCGACAAAAGAATTACTGCGATCGAAAGCATTGGGGAATCAGTTTTGAACCCGGAGAGTTTGTATACCTAAGAGTTTCACCTATGAGGAGTCTGCAACGATTCAAGGTTAAGGGAAAGCTAGCACCAAGATTCATCGGACCATTCTGTATAGTGGCCCGAAGAGGCATGGTAGCCTACCAGCTAGACTTACCCGAAGATTTATCCGACGTCCACGACGTATTCCACATCTCGCAGTTGAGAAAGTATGTGAGCAACCCAGAGAAGCAAGTATCACATGAAAACATTGATGTGCAACCAGACCTCACCTACCGGGAGCGTCCAATAAAAATATTAGAGGAGTCTGAAAGGAGGACCCAACAGAAAACCATCAAGTTTTTCAGAGTTCAGTGGAGCAATCACACAGAGAATGAAGCAACTTGGGAAAGAGAGGACTTTCTTCGGATAGAGCACCCACACCTGTTTGAGGATCAGCTGAAATCTCGGGGACGAGATTGTTCCTAAGGGGGTAGGTGCTGTGACACTCCAAAAAATTTGTTGTTTTTGATTACAGCAAAGGCCTTGCTTGGTTTAAAGAAGGTCATTTAAACCCTACTTAAAAACCTCTCTTCTGAGTTTTTATTCTCAAAAGTATTTCTTGGATTTAGTTTCTTCCAAAAAGAAACCTTTTTGGTTTTTGGGCTATTCTTTGGTTTTGATCCATCCTTGTTTTTACCATGCCTCCTGTGGTAAAATTCTCCCAAAACCCCTCCTTCCACCTTGGGGCAACCCAAACATTCTGTCCCAACCAGTTAGATCCATTTTTGGATTTTTTATCCATTCAATTTCCTCCCCAAAACAATTCTGCCATTATTTCTAAGCCTATATGCTCTACAAAGGAAGTGCCTAATTTCGTTTGAGTTTTGATCTCAAACCAACTCCCCGGGATAGTCCTTAGCACCCACAACCTAGAACCATCAAGATCCACTCTTCCTCTTTTCAAAATTTTCAAGTTTCTCCCTCTGCAAGTTTGGACCAGATTCATCATTTTTGGTGAAATTCATATCTCCTCTTCCCCAAAAATTCTACCAAAATTCAGGCAGCCCTCAGATGCAATGAGAGACCACCACACCAAAGATCGGCTCAAGAAAAATTCCCCTCATGCCAAAATCATTTCATCGAACACTTGGTCGGCACTGTTCCTGTGCACTTTCAGAAAGTTCACAGTTGCAGTGTCGTTTTCGTCAGAGTGTTGGAACTGATCACCCGTCCACCCTGGCGCTTTGCGCATGGCCCCTTCCCCCTGGCCAGAGCACCGCACGCCCGCTTGGACGGACGCAGGCGTCGGTGGCGGCGAGCATCTTCAACGCCGGCAGCCTCTGCGGTGGCAGAGCCACCCGTGGCGGCCAAACAGATCCTGCCCCGGCTCGCAACGCCGTTCTCCGCCGCCCATTGCTCCCTAGCCCTCCGCGTGGCCTCATGCATGCCAGCGCACCGCCGCAGCACCGTCGCCGTGGCCCGGCAAGCACAGGGCGCGCCATCTGCCGCCGACGGGCCCGCGCCGCCCCGTTCCGTGGAATCCACCCAGGACTCCTAATCCAAGCTTGTTTAGCGTCAAAACGGAACCAGTGGAACTCCACGTTGACGCCCAACTCCCTAAACCTCCCCGACCAAGCTCTGCGCCGCCGTAACCATCGCCGGAGAACTCCGTTCACGGCCACCGCCTCGGATCGCCTATAAAAAGGAGCCCCGAGCTCGCTCTCGTGCACGCACCACCACTGCACCTCACCAACACTCCGCCAAGCCACTAGGAGGACCTCGAGGAGGTCTCCTCCCCCAACTCTAGCCGCCCCGATCCGCCTCGGCCACCAGCTCGATTCACTTCGGTGAGGCCATCCCCGACGCCCAAACCCCGTCAGTAGCCACCTCGAGCAACCAGTGAGCTAACCCAAGCTTCGATTTGACCTTCGCAGCCCTCCCCGACGAGATCCATCTCCACCCGAGCCGTCGTCCGCCGGAGCAAGGGCCGCCGTCGACGTGGTGCTCGCCGGCGACCAACACCACCACCCCCCGACGCGGAAGGACACACTGATCTCTCCGGTACCGCCCGATCCCCCTGCCTCGTCGTGGATCGCCGCCGGTGACCACCGCAGCTCCCGGGCGCCGGCAGACTCTGTTCTTCGCCATTCAAAAATTAAACCTGACGAGTGGGACCCCCTCATCAGTGTTTTCTCTTTTTTCCGAATTGTTTTCTGTTTTATTCAGTTGACCCCCGTGGAAACTTTCTGTTTCATTACAAATGGGTCCCTGGTCTTAAAACCTTTATAACTTTTAAACAGAAAATGGTTTTTGATTAATTCTTTTTCTGTCATCTTTATTTTTCTGTCTAGTTTTTTGTCATATTTATTTGAAAAATAATTGGAATACTTTTCTGTGCACTCATGGTATTTACGTTACATACGTATTTCTCTTATACCGTAGATACCGGAGGAGGTGACGGAGCCGCGATCTTCACCCAGTTAGACTCCGACTACTCCGAACCAGGCAACCATGTTTGAACTCTTGATATGATGAGTGGTTGTTGCATATTTGCATTTAGTAGTATCATGGCATGTTTATGAACATTTCGTTGAATGTTATATTTCATGCAAAGATAAGGCAAGTGAGTTTCGGAAATCCATATGTTGTTGGATATAAGTTTGTATGGCCATGTGATGGCATGAGAATGGGTAAGATGGCAGTGTTGTGGCATGCCAGTCTTACGCTAGACTATTTGACTTCAGTGTCAACGTGAATCAAGTCACATTCCCATTCATTTCCTTTCCGGTACTACCACATGTTTTCCGCAAGGAATATGGCTTAGTAAGCTGCAAACCACTTTCCTGGTACACACCAAATAGAGAGGACAGGATGAGGGTTCCATGGCCCTGGATTAAATCCCGTCATCCGGTCAGGGGGCATGGGTGTTTCCGGTTGGGACAGAGAGCGGGGCACCCCTTAGAGCGCGCGTATAGAAATTTGATCCCATGCTATTCGAGGTTGTGACCTCCCCGTCTCAAAGTTTTTCTTGGACGTTGTCTAGGGTGATTCCTGGCATCGTGAGGTGGAATAGGTGTGTACTGGTTAGATGTGTTTCTACCGAAATACCGTAAACGGAACTAGTCATTCGTGACTACGGAAATCCGTTGGCTGTGGGGAGTTAGTACAAACTCTGCAGAGTCAAAAATCCTGTGAATCATCTTGTACATGTCCAAGTACTGTGTTCATCTTATCTCAACAAATGTCAGTCTCAGTGACAAAACTCCGGTGAACCACATGAGTGTTAAGTTCGGTTAAAAGTTTATTCTTATGGATGGACTAACCTGTTATTCACTTTTGATATAAGCCCTTTCTGTGATGTCGCTCAGACGTCCGACTGTGGCACACTTGTTATTTACTATTGATATAAGCCCTTTCTGCGATGTCGCTCAGACGTCCGACTGTGGCACACTTGTTATTTACTATTGATATAAGCCCTTTCTGCGATGTCACTTAGACGTCCGACTGTGGCACGCTTGTTATTTATTTTCAATAAAAGCCCTTTCTGTGATATCGCTCAGACGTCCGACTGTGGCATGCTTTTTATTTATTTTCAATAAAAGCCCTTTCTGTGATGTTGCTTAGACGTCTGATTGTGGCATGCGTGCTATTTATTTTCAATAAAAGCCCTTCCTGTGATGTCGCTTAGACATCCGACTGCGGCACGCTTGTTATTTATTTTCAATAAAAGCCCTTTCTGTGATGTCGCCCAGACGTACGACTGTGGCACGCTTGTCTTTTACTTTTCAATATAAGCCCTTTATGTGGTGTCGCTTAGACGCCCGACTGCGGCATGATTTTTCATTTGTTTACCTTTCGAGGCGTCGCTCCAGACACCCGATCGGTTTTTAGTTATTTGTTTTACTTATCATGTCGTACAAATTTTTATTAATGGAATGAGCATTATTATTTTGTTCACGACGCATTCATGCATGCATTTGTTATATCTTTTGTCCGAACTGTCTTGCGAGTACTTTTAAAGTACTCACCTGGCTTGTTGATTTGGCCAGATGTTGATGAAGGTGATCTCATGGATGAAGTGTTCGATAGCGAGTCCGACGCCTAGAGGAGTCCCAGTCAGTCCCGTGCGATCTTGGATTTGCTCACTGTATTATATCCGCTTACGCTACCCCAGAAATAAATTCATCGAGCCTCACCTCGACGCTCGATGAGCTACCAGTTTAGGAGTCAAGTTATCCACCACCACCTTTATCTCGAGCTAGTAGCATGTCACCACACCACTGTGTCATAATCGCCCTTATGTATAATATTGGTGTGTTTGTAATAAATTGTTGAGCATCCTCAGCTCAACCCTGTAATATATTTGATGCTACTGGTCTTCTGTATTCAAGTATTTGTCTACCAGTAAGGATAACTCTTCCTATACTGGAATCAAGAGATCGATTTCTCAATAAGTATTTTATTGAAAAACCGGTCATGACAGGCGGTACTCTCTCGTATTTGCTCAACTTATTTATTGCAGCAAGAAAATAGATCGCCACTGCTTTACTCTGATTTCTTTTCTTGGTTGCAAAGTTGCCTTTGTCCGGTTTGCACCTTCAGATCCGCCATGGCATGCTCAACACTATACTCCCAATGCTTATAGTTTTCCCCTTTTATATTCCACGCTAGTTAAATCACGGTAGACTAAATTTCAAAATTGGGTCAGTCGATTTTTCAGAGCTCGTCGGAGTTCACCGGTGCGATCCAAGGGGCTCGGCTGGTTGTGGGGCCTCGCCAAACGAAGAAAACTCGACGCGGGTGGGGATGGGGGTGGCGAAGGAGCACAGGCGGTGGGGGCCGGTGGTCCGGCCGGCGGCCCGTGTGGTGTTCTGTGTGGGAAGAATTAAGAGACGAGGAAGAAGAAGGGTTAGGAGACGTAGGATCTTCATCCAACCGCCTGAAATGGTCGAGAGACAGCTGGGAGTTGCATTATTAATGCGCTCTAGTTCATCTTGTGTGGGCACTGCGCAACCAACATTTTATTATCCAAAATCTGCTTGCTCTTCTTTACCACGTTCCTCTTCCGTTCTTCTTTAATATGTACTCTCTTCGTTCCTAAATACATGTCTTTGTATAAATTCCACCATGGACTACATATGGAGAAAATGAGTAAATCTACACTCTAAAATGTATCTGGATACATCTGTATGTGATCCATAGTGGAAATCTCTACCAAGACTTGTATTTTGGAACGGAGGGAGTATGCTAGTAGTATAGTATGTTCCTTGTACTGAAGATGAGCAGGGACATTTGAAGTGTAGAGGTCTATACGGTCGGTTGGGATGGACACTTTGAGCCTCTTTGATTCGTAGGATCTTGTAAACATAGGAATAGGATTTGTAGTGGCCTGCCCACTTGAATCCTATAAGAATAGCAAGGAAATGCGCGGAGCTGTGTCGCCTTTGAGAGTTACACTGATATTAACAGTACCGCACCTTCACTTGAAGAGAGCTGGTATCCGAAGCCTTTCTAGTCGTACCGGCAATACTAGCACATATATTCCAGCAAGTTCCACTTTGCTGATTTTACACTGATGCTTAAGGTTTTCCCGTGATATCTACACTATGATCTGTGTAGCTGCTTTGTGTCGCACTAGCAGCAGTCCACTCTTGAAGCTAAACACTGCAATGACTTACAAAATTGGCACCAAGGCATTGAGTGCCATTCTAGATGCAATGAAACTCATACGCTCCCCACCTGTTGACTCTTGTTCAGAATATGATCCTAATGACTATTCTAACCTCGAGGAGTCAAAGGCAGATGGCTTGTCCTATTCACCCATCAAGGTGCATGTTCTAGTTTGACAATGTTTTATTGATTGCAGGTATCTTGCATATGTTGTATTGCATTTCTTCTACTTTGTTGCACTGCCATCTGCTTAGTTTACTCATCATATATGTCGAGATGCCATGCCCATCCATTATCAATACATATTCCATCTGTCATCATACCATGTTTTTCCACTCAAATGCCGTTCGTGTGCATCAGACATCAAAAAGTAAGAGGGTGATTGCTGAACCTGAAGGAGCACCAGCAAAGTCCTCGAAAAACATGGTGGTGCCGGAGAAATCAGACAGCACCCCACTTATATTGGTTGTACAACCAGTGACACAAAACGTAGGACCGACTCCAGCAGACTGTACCCATACTTCACTGACCACACCACTAGCCCCACCACACAGGACCTGCACTCCAGCAAAAGGTATACCGATTTCATTTGCCATAGCACCAGCTGTACCACAGAAAAATCCCACTCCAGCAAAAAGTACAGCAAGTCCACCGGCCGAAGACCTATCCCAACTGCAGAGACGTCCAATTCCTGCAGATTGGAACCCCATTCCATTTATTCCCAGTTTAAAAGACAATGCTTTCAATGTTGTTAGGGACTACGTGCATATATTCCCATCATGGGAAGATTATTGTGAAGACAAACACCATTTTCACATCTTCCTGCCCAACTTACGTGTAAGTGCTATTATTCATGGTTATTATTTTCCTGTTTTCTACTGATTGAACACATCAATGATTTACATTACATTGTTGTAACTAGGCGAGGGTCAATCTGGATAGTCATGACGAGCAAAGCTTGCTTGTGCTTTTCAAGGAAGCATTGCAGCAGTATCGGTGTTACCTGAGGAAATCACACTTTGGTGGCAAGTCTATAAATGAATTTCCGGTGAAGTCTCCTGTGCTAAATTTAGAAGACATTGAATGGAAAAACCTTGTTATGCACTGGTATCGTTCCCAGGATGAGGTACTGTCTATAAAATCACATGACAATTTGAACTTCTACTTTTCCGCATGTGCCTTACAGATCTTTTTTGCAGGAAATCTACTCGAAGAAGAATTCCGGTTTTAAAAGAACAACAGGATATCGCAAATATATTGCCTGCTGCTTTGCTCTTGTTAGTACATGTTGTCCTGTATCACTGTACTTGCATACATAGCTGGTTCATTATGTGATAGCAGTATGCATGATAGCTTGCTTATCAATTGTTCGCTCCAAATTATCTGATCTGTATGAATGGTTACATTTGTGTAGAATATATCCAATGCCAATGTTTTTTTAGCTCTGCATTGTTCTTGTAAGTACATGTTGTCCTTTATCAGTGTACTTATAATGACAGGTAGTTGTTCATGTACCATCACTCTGCAACTTATTTTCCTTTGCCCTCCATTTTCTACACATGAGATCTATATTTACTCTTACCCTAAGGTTGGTACTGAAGAAGTTTAGCTGTGCATTGCTCTTGGCTGTACCTTTTGCCTGTATCGCTGCACTTACATTTATAGCTACATGGTTATGTAGCATCACTCTTCATCTTATCTTAAATATTCTCCATTTTTTCGTATATTATCACATCTATATTTACTCTTAACAAAACGTAGAATAAAGGCAATGCTTTTGAAGAAGATTCTGTGGTAAACTTCTTGAATTCCCCCCCCCCATCGGCATGGACAAGGTCTTTATAGAGCCTGTCTTCACCAATAATGTAAGTTTGTCCATCTCAAGCCTTCAAACTTTGTTGTATATATTTGGTTAGGCATGACTGCAACAGCTGTTTATTTTTGGTGTTTGCATCAAATTGCTTATTTAAAGTTTATTATGTAGTTCATAAAAAAAGTTTGTCCTTCCTCAATTTAAGTTTTCAGTTGTACAACCAAGTTCCTTCTTCATACCATGTAAATTAAACTATATAGAGCAAGTGATATTCTTTTGCACTGCATGTATGCTTCTATTCTTCATCCGTAATCTAGTGGTGTGGTGAACCTACCCACTACAGCACAATGTCATATTCTGCAATATCTTAACTATGAACAATGTCATATCATTCTACTATTATTTAAACAGTCTCTTTATTTGCCAATTTGAAATGGTATAAATTGACAGCACACTAACCATTGATACTTATGAGTTCTTGATCTGTAATCCAGTGTTGTCGTGAAGCTGCCAACTCCTTCACAATATCATTTCCTGCCATGTCTTGAACTGAACAATACCATATTGTGTTAATGCAATTTTAAACTGTGTCACTTTATTCGTCAGTAAGAAATGTGATGAATTGTCAACACTGATACTTTTACGTGCAAAACATGTCATCTGTCTGCTTGTTTATCTTCCAGAGTGAGGAAGATATAAGTGTTGAACAAGCGCAGTCTCATCATCTTGCTCAGCTGCTTGCGCTCCAGCTCCCCAGCAGGGCTAACCTTTCTTGAACTCTACTAAAGTGTTGTCGGTTTTGTATATTATTTTGTCGGCGTGTTTATTTGCACTGGTGGCGATCTTTGATGCCCAGTGTCTGCTTGTGCTTTATTATCGTAGTGGCAAACTTTGATGCCCAGTGGATGTAATATGCCATAATTTCTTTATTATATAGTCTAGGTTTTTTCTTATTCACGATGCTGCAGTTATTTTACTGTATATATATCATGTCTTTTGCAGTAAACCGGCCAAACCGTAAAATTATGGTGCATAATCGGGCCGTCATGCAATCAAGATGTAGGTTGGCCTGACACGTGTCGAACAGCTCACGGGCCGGCAGCAGCCCGAAATGAACCCCAGCCCATGATTGTGCGAATCAAATCACGGGCTTTTAACAGGCCAAAATTGTCTTGGTCCTTGTTTGGCCTAATCAGATATCGGCTGCGAGCATGCCAGATGCAAATCGGGCCGTAGTTAGGCCCAACTATATGACGGACTTTTAACAGCCGAAATTAATATAGGTCCGAAATGTTAAACGGGCCCTTAACAGGCCAAACCTAATATCAGGCCGAATTACTAAGTGGACCTTTAGCAAGTGGGCCTAAAAGCATAGTATTCAGTTGTCGGGCCAAATTTGATATGGGTCATAGTTGAGCCCAATGCCTCTTAAAGGGCCGGACCTGATCTGGGTCGTAATTTGGCCAAGAACGTGGTAGGCTTATAACGGGCCGGATCTCATATGGGCCACTTTTAGGCCCTGAACGTGGCAGGCCATTATTGGACCGGATCAGATATGGGTCGGCATTTGGCCCAAAACATGGCAGCCAGTTAATGGGCCGGCCTACTAGGGTCCTCAAAATCTTGTGGGCCTACAGCTGGGCTGGCCCATTAATGTCGGTGAAATCTCATGGGCCTTTAGCTGGGCCAGCCAATTATGATCTGCAAGAATCTTGTGGGCCTTTACCTGGGCCGGCCCATTATAGCACACAAAAATCTTGTGGGCCTTTAGCTGGGCCGGCCCATTATGGCCCACAAAATCTTGTGGGCCTTTACCTGGGCCAGCCCATAATGGCCTGCAAAATCTCGTGGGCCTTTAGCTGGGCCGTCCCATTATGGTCCGCAAAATCTTGTGGGCCTTTAGGTGGGCGGGCCCATTATGGTCTGCAAAACTTGTGGGCCTTTAATTGGGCCGGCCCAATTAAACTTGTTGGGCTGTGCCACATGTCGATGTATCATAGGAGCCTTCTGTCCAATGAGTGGATGATATCTGTCCCAGCGGTGAACCGACACGTGTTTCCTCCAGCCAATGATGATTTTACAAGTGGAAAATCCCCGTTGGTCGGGGCTGTTAACGGGTTATCGGATCCAAAACCCAATCCGATAGCTTAACGGTGTTCCGTTATGGTGGATGGTATGTGTCGGTCACCCTTGATGAAAGCACTTCTGTGACACGCGATTTATCGTCATGGAAGTGGACACTTCCGTGATGATAATTTTTGTAATGTCATGGAACACTTCTACGACAGCACATGTATGACTATCTTGATTCTGTCATAAATTTGTCATGGATGTACATGCATGACAAAAAACGCGACCTACTATGACAAACACGTATCATCACGGAAGTGTATTTTTTTAGTGCCATCTTCTGGTATATGAAATCTTTCGTCCAAAGAAAAATCATAAGCAAGATTTCGGGACGAGACTCCGCCGTCACGAGGTGAAACCTTGGCCGAACCAATCTAGGGCTCCGGCAAAGCTGTTTGATACGTCTCCAACGTATCTATAATTTTTGATTGCTCCATGCTATATTAACTATTGTTTTCGACTATGCTGGGCTTTATTTTCCACTTTTATATTACTTTTCGGACTAACCTATTAACCGGAGGCCCAACCTAGATTTGCTGTTTTTTGCCTATTTCCGTATTTCGAAGAAACGGAATATCAAACAAAGTCCAAATGGAATGAAGTCTTCGGGAACGTGATTTTCTCATCGGATAAGATCCAGGAGACTTGGACCCTCGGTCAAGAAAGTAGGGAGGCGGCCACGAGGGTGGAGGGTGCGCCCCCCTGCCTCGTGGCCCCACGAAGCTCCACCGACGTACTCCTTCCTCCTATATATACCTACTTACCCTCGTCAGATCAGATACGGAGCCAAAAACCTATTTACACCGCTGCAACTTTCTGTATCCACGAGATCCCATCTTGTGGCCTGTTCCGGAGCTCCGCCGAAGGGGATTCCACCACGGAGGGCTTATACATCATCATCATAGCCTCTATGATGAAGTGTGAGTAGTTTACTTCAGACCTTCGGGTCCATAGTTAGTAGCTATATGGCTTCTTCTCTCTTTCTTGGATCTCAATACAATGTTCTCCCCCTCCCTCGTGGAGATCTATTCAATGTAATCTTCTTTTTGCGGTTTGTTTGTTGAGACCGATGAATTGTGGGTTTATGATCAAGATTATCTATGAGCAATATTTGAATCTTCTCTGAATTCTTTTATGTATGATTGAGTTATCTTTGCAAGTCTCTTTGAATTATCCGTTTGGTTTGGCCAACTAGATTGGTAGTTCTTGCAATGGGAGAAGTGTTTAGCTTTGGGTTCAATCTTGTGGTGTCCTTACCCAGTGACAGAAAGGGTTGCATGGCACGTACAGTATAGTTTCCATCGAGGATAACAAGATGGGGTATTTATCATATTGCATGAATTTATTCCTCTACATCATGTCATCTTGCTTAAGGCGTTACTCTGTTTTCATTAACTTAATACTCTAGATGCATGTTGGATAGCGGTCGATGAGTGGCGTAATAGTAGTAGATGCAGGCAGGAGTCGGTCTACTTGTCTCGGACGTGATGCCTATATACATGATCATACCTAGATATTCTCATAACTATGCTCAATTCTATCAATTGCTCAACAGTAATTCCTTCACCCACCGTAAAATACTTATGCTCTTGAGAGAAGCCACTAGTGAAATCTATGGCCCCCGGGTCAATTTTCATCATATCAATCTTCCTACGCTTTATTATTGATTTGCTCTTTACTTTTCCTTTTATTTTACTTTGCATTTTTATACCAAAAATACCAAAAATATTATCTATCATCTCTATCAGATCTCACTCTCGTAAGTGACCGTGAAGGGATTGACAACCCCTATTCGCGTTGGTTGCGAGGAGTTATTTGCTTTGTGTAGGTACGAGGGACTTGCGCGTGGCCTCCTACTGGATTGATACCTTGGTTCTCAAAAACTGAGGGAAATACTTACGCTACTCTGCTGCATCATCCTCTCCACTTCGGGAAAAACCAATGCAATCTCAAGACATAGCAAGAAGGATTTCTGGCGCCGTTGCCGAGGAGTCTACGCAAAAGTCAACATACCAAGTACCCATCACAATCCCTTATCTCTCGCATTACATTATTTTCCATTTGCCTCTTATTTTCCTCTCCCCACTTCACCCTTGCCGTTTTATTCGCCCTCTCTTTTCCGTTCGTCTTTTCGTTTGCCTTGATGTCTTACTTGGCTTGTTTGCTCGTTTGGTTGAAATAGTTGAGTATTTATTCCTAAATAGAGAAGCTAATATCTATGGATCCTCATCTGCTTGCCAATCTTTTTAAGAGATCCAATTATTATGAACCAATTCCTAGTTATTTGGATGCACTAGATTATCTTTATAAGATTTTTCCTGAAATCCGTAAATCTAAAAATTGTGATGAAGTGCTTTATGAAGTGATTCACGATAGATCTTTGAATAAAAAGCATGATTACAATGATTTTATTATAAATTCTATTGATGTAAATTATGCTAATAATATGTCCAATAGTCATGATTGGGGAGATTCTTCTTATGATCTTGAAAATTTATTTAAGCCCCATGATGAATATAAGATTGATAATAGTGTTTGCAACAATACTGAAAGTGGGTTTGGAAGAGTGTCAACCTTAGATCGGACATATTTGGATAACATTCAATCTTATGAAATTTTTGATAAAAGTGGGCTTGGAGAATTCATGACTTTAGTTAATGATAATCCCACTATTTTGGAAGAGTGTCAACTTCGCATGTATGTGGATCATTTTGAGAATATGTTATGTGATAGCTATATTGTTGAATTTTCTTATGATCCTACATGTAATTATTATGAGAGAGGAAAATATGGTTATAGAAATTTTCATGTTAATAAATTACCTCTCGTTATGTTGAGATTGCTATTGTTTCTTTCCGCTTCCTTGCATATGCTAGTTTTTGCTTGCTACGATAATTTTTTTGCCTATAATATGCCTATGCATAGGAAGTATGTTAGACTTAAGTGTGTTTGTCACATGTTTTATGATGCTCTCTTTGTGCCTCAATTCTTGTCTTTCTTGTGAGCATCATTGAAATCTCAATGCCTAGCTAAAAAGGCTTTAAAGAAAATCGCTTGTTGGGAGATAACCCAATATTTTTCCTTGTTGCTTAGGAATAAATCTTAGATCTAGACTCTGGTTAGATGTGTTTTATGTTTTAATTACTGTTTGTGCCATGGTAAACCTATAGGATCTTCTTGGATGATAGTTATTAGATCTTGCTGTAATTTCCAGAAACTTTCTGTTCACAAAAACAATTATTGAAAATCACCATAACATGATAAAATATTGATTCCAATTGCTGCTGATCAATAAACAAATTGCCTACGTCGTCCTATTTTTGCTGAATTTGTTGAGTTCCAGAAGTTTGCGATAGTTACAGATTACTAGAGACTGTTCTGTTTTTGACAGATTCTGTTTTTCGTGTGTTGTTTGCTTATTTTGATGAATCTATGGCTAGTAAAATAGTTTATAATCCATAGATAAGTTGGAATACAGTAGGTTTAACACCAATATAAATAAAGAATGAGTTCATTAAAGTACCTTGAAGTGGTCTTTTGTTTTCTTTCGCTAACGGAGCTCACGAGATATCTGTTGAGTTTTGTGTTGTGAAGTTTTCAAGTTTTGGGTGAAATTTTTTGGTGGATTATGGAACAAGGAGTGGCAAGAGCCTAAGCTTGGGGATGCCCATAGAACCCCCAAGATAATCCAAGGACACCAAAAAGTCAAAGCTTGGGGATGCCCCGGAAGGCATCCCCTCTTTCGTCCACTTCCATTGGTAACTTTACTTGGAGCTATATTTTTATTCACTACATGATATGTGTTTTGCTTGGAGCGTCTTGTATTATTTGCATATTTTCTTGTTAGTTTACCACAATCATCCTTGCTGTACAGACCTTTTGAGAGAGCCATACATGAATTGGAATTTGTTAGAATACTCTATGTGCTTCACTTATATCTTTTGAGCTTTATAGTTTTTCTCTATGTGCTTCACTTATATCTTTTGAGCTTTATAGTTTTGCTCTAGTACTTCACTTATATCTTTTAGAGCATAGTGGAGGATTTGTTTTAAAGAAACTATTGATCTCTCATGCTTCAGTTAGATTATTTTGAGAGTCTTAAATAGCATGGTAATTTGCTTAAAATAATAATATGCTTGGTATTCAAGATTTGTAAAACTTTCTTTTGAGTGTGTTGAATTCTAAGAAAAGTTTGATGCTTGATAGGTGTTTTGAGATATGGAGGTGATAATATTAGAGTCATGCTAGTTGAGTAGTTGTGAATTTGAGGAATACTTGTGTTAAAGTTTGTGATTCCCGTAGCATGCACGTATGGTGGACCGTTGTGTGATGAAGTCGGAGCATGATTTATTTATTGATTGTCTTTCTTATGAGTGGTGGTCGGGGACGAGCGATGGTCTTTTCCTACCAATCTATCCCCCTTGGAGCATGCGTGTAATACTTTGCTTCGATAACTTGTAGATTTTTGCAATAAGTATATGAGTTCTTTATGACTAATGTTGAGTCCATGGATTATACACACTTTTCTCACCCTTCCACCATTGCTAGCCTTTCTAATACCGCGCACTTTTCGCCGGTATCATACACCCACCATAAAATCTTCCTCAAAACAGCCACCATACCTACCTATCATGGCATTTCCATAGCCATTCCGAGATATATTGCCATGCAACTTTCCACCGTTCCGTTTATTATGACACGCTCCATCATTGTCATATTGCTTAGCATGATCATTTAGTTGACAGCGTATTTGTGGCAAAGCCACCGTTCATAATTCTTTCATACATGTCACTTATGAATCATTGCATATCCCGGTACACCGCCGGAGGCATACACATAGAGTCATATTTTGTTCTAAGTATCGAGGTTTAATTGTTGAGTTATAAGAAGAAAAAAAGTGTGATGATCATCATTTTTAGAGCATTGTCCCAAGTGAGGAAAGGATGATGGAGACTATGATTCCCCCATAAGTCGGGATGAGACTCCGGACGAAAAAAAAGGAAAAAGAAAAGAGGCCATAAAAAAAGAGAAAAGGCCCAACGAAAACATATGAGAGAAAAAGAGAGAAGGGACAATGTTACTATCCTTTTACCACACTTGTGCTTCAAAGTAGCACCATGATCTTCATGATAGAGAGTCTCCTATTTTGTCACTTTCATAAACTAGTGGGAATTTTTCATTATAGAACTTGGCTTGTATATTCCAATGATGGGCTTCCTCAAATTGCCCTAGGTCTTCATGAGCAAGCGAGTTGGATGCACACCCACTTAGTTTCTTTTGTTGAGCTTTCATATGCTTATAGCTCTAGTGCATCCGTTGCATGGCAATCCCTACTCACTCACATTGATATCTATTGATGAGCATCTCCATAACCCGTTGATACGCCTAGTTGATGTGAGACTATCTTCTCCTTTTTGTCTTCTCCACAACCACCATTCCATTCCACATATAGTGCTATATCCATGGCTCACGCTCATGTATTGCGTGAAGATTGAAAAAGTTTTGAAAATGTCAAAAGTATGAAACAATTGCTTGGCTTGTCATCGGGGTTGTGCATGATTTAACTACTTTGTGTGGTGAAGATAGAGCATAGCCAGACTATATGATTTTGTAGGGATAACTTTCTTTGGCCATGTTATTTTGAGAAGACATGATTGCTTTGTTAGTATGCTTGAAGTATTATTATTTTTATGTCAATATGAACTTTTGTCTTGAATCTTTCAGATCTGAATATTCATACCACAATTAAGAAGAGTTACATTGAAATTATGTCAAGTAGCACTCCGCATCAAAAATTATTTTTTATCATTTACCTACTCGAGGACGAGCAGGAATTAAGCTTGGGGATGCCTGATACGTCTCCAATGTATCTATAATTTTTGATTGCTCCATGCTATATTATCTATTGTTTTGGACTATATTGGGCTTTATTTTCCACTTTATATTACTTTTGAGACTAACCTATTAATCGGAGGCCCAGCCCAGAATTGCTGTTTTTTGCCTATTTCTGTATTTCAAAGAAACGGAACATCAAACGGAGTCCAAACGGAATGAAATCTTCGGGAACGTGATTTTCTCATCAGATAAGATCCAGGAGACTTGGATCTCGGTCAAGGAGGGAGGCGTCCACGAGGGTGGAGGGCGCCCCCTCCCTAGGGCGTGCCCCCTTCCTCGTGGGCCCCCCGAAGCTCCACCGACGTACTCCTTCCTCCTATATATACCTACATACCCCCGTCAGATCAGATACGGAGCCAAAAACCTAATTCCACCGCCGCAACTTTTTGTATCCTTGAGATCCCATCTTGGGGCCTGTTCCGGAGCTCCGCCGGAAGGGGATTCCACCACGGAGGGCTTCTACATCATCATCATAGCCTCTCCGATGAAGTGTGAGTAGTTTACTTCAGACCTTCGGGTCCATAGTTAGTAGCTAGATGTCTTCTTCTCTCTCTTTTGGATCTCAATACAATGTTCTCCCCCTCTCTCGTGGAGATCTATTCGATGTAATCTTCTTTTTGCAGTGTGTTTGTTAAGACCGATGAATTGTGGGCTTATGATCAAGATTATCTATGAGAAATATTTGAATCTTCTCTGAATTCTTTTATGTATGATTGAGTTATATTTGCAAGTATCTTCGAGTTATCCGTTTGGTTTGGCCAACTAGATTGGTAGTTCTTGCAATGGGAGAAGTGTTTAGCTTTGGGTTCAATCTTGCGGTGTCCTTACCCAGTGACAGAAAGGGTTGCAAAGCACATATTGTATTGTTGCCATCGAGGATAACAAGATGGGGTATTTATCATATTGCATGAATTTATTCCTCTACATCATGTCATCTTGCTTAAGGCATTACTCTCTTCTCATTAACTTAATACTCTAGATGCATGCTGGATAGAAGTCGATTAGTGGAGTAATAGTAGTAGATGCAGGCAGGAGTCGGTCTACTTGTCTCGGACGTGATGCCTATATACATGATCATACCTAGATATTCTCATAACTATGCTCAATTCTGTCAATTGCTCAACAGTAATTCGTTCACCCACCGTAAAATACTTATGCTCTTGAGAGAAGCCACTAGTGAAATCTATGGCCCCCTGGTCTATTTTCATCATATCAATCTTCCTACGCTTTATTATTGCTTTGTACTTTACTTTGCCTTTTATTTTACTTTGCATCTTTATACAAAAAATACCAAAAATATTATCTATCATCTCTATCAGATCTCACTCTCGTAAGTGACCATGAAGGGATTGACAACCCCTATTCGTGTTGGTTGCGAGGAGTTATTTGCTTTGTGTAGGTACGAGGGACTTGCGCGTGGCCTCATTCTTGATTGATACCTTGGTTCTCAAAAACTGAGGGAAATACTTACGCTACTCTGATGCATCATCGTCTCCTCTTCGGGGAAAACCAACGCAAGCTCAAAACGTAGCACTGTTCTGCCGGGGACACTTCCCTCCGGGAGGGGGAAATCGTCGCCATCGTCATCACCAACGCTCCTCTCATCGGGAGAGGGCTATCTCCATCAACATCTTCACCAGCACCATCTCCTCTCAAACCCTAGTTCATCTCTTGTACCCAATTCTTGTCTCTAAGTCTGGGATTGGTACCTATAGGTTGCTAGTAGTGTTGATTACTCCTTGTAGTTGATGCTCGTTGGTTTATTTGGTGGAAGATCATATGTTCTGATCCTTTATGCATATTAATACCCCTCTGATTATGAACATGAATATGCTTTGTGAGTAGTTACGTTTGTTCCTGAGGTCATCGGAGAAGTCTTGCTATTAGTATTCATGTGAATTTGGTATTCGCTCGATATTTTGATGAGATGTATGTTGTCTATTGTCGGTGTCAAAACCGGCGGATCTCGGGTAGGGGGTCCCGAACTGTGCGTCTAGGCGGATGGTAACAGGAGACAAGGGACACGATGTTTTTACCCAGGTTCGGGCCCTCTCGATGGAGGTAAAACCCTACTCCTGCTTGATTAATATTGATGATATGGGTAGTACAAGAGTAGATCTACCGCGAGATCAGAGAGGCTAAACCCTAGAAGCTAGCCTATGGTATGATTGTTGTTCATCCTACGGACTAAAACCCTCCGGTTTATATAGGCACCGAAGAGGGTTAGGGTTACACAGAGTCGGTTACAATGGTAGGAGATTTACATGTCCGTATCGCCAAGCTTGCCTTCCACGCCAAGGAAAGTCCCATCCGGACACGGGACGAAGTCTTTAATCTTGTATCTTCATAGTCCAGGAGTCCGGCCAAAGGTCATAGTCCGGCTATCCGGACACCCCCTAATCCAGGACTCCCTCAGTAGCCCATGAACCAGGCTTCAATGACGATGAGTCCGGCGCGCATATTGTCTTCGGCATTGCAAGGCGGGTTCCTCCTCCGAATTCTTCATAGAAGATTTTGAACACAAGGATAGTGTCCGGCTCTGCAGAATAAGTTCACATACCACCGTAGAGAGAATAATATTTACACAAGCTCAATCTGCTGACGTATTCCGCATCATGACATCACACCACGGCCAATCCTTTATTCGAATCATTTTCACTGTCCCACCTCAGCGCGTTTAGCGAGGCGGTTTCCTTGGCACGTCTTGTCAAAGCAGAGATCGTGTCCCCTTATTCCGAGATTCTCATCAATACGGGCGTGGGTAACCCACTCGTGCCCGATGGCATGCCTCCTCTATCGAAGGCGAGTCCCGAACGGTTACGGGGGGGGGCTCCTGGTATTCAACCTCTTTATAAAGAGACCAAGGCCCCGCTCCTTTTTCCCAATCTCAATCGAATCCGCCCCTCGCCTCAAGTTCCAACACCCAAAGCTCCAGATTCAGGCGCTTCGGACCTTCGATGATGTCCGGCTCCGACCTTCAAGGCCGGTGGATGCCCTCCTCCGTCACGGAAGAAGACGTCCTAAAGCTAAGAGATGCCAGGTATCTAACCGGCGAAATCTCGCATAGGCTGGCTGCCCAAGGGCAGGTTATTCCCACTCCCAAGCCTGGTGAAAAGCGTGGTGTTCGCGTCTCACTTCCTTCGGGGGCTAAGCTTCCCGACGGATCACTTCGTGAGGGGGCTCATGTTTTATTACGGGCTGGAATTTCATGACTTGGATCCGGAGTCCATCCTCCACATCTCATCGTTCATCGTTGTGTGCGAAGCCTTCCTCCGCATTACCCCTCACTTCGGATTGTGGCTCAAGACCTTCAAGGTGGAGCCGAAGATGATCAAGGGGCAACAAGTAGAGTGCGGAGGGGCTGTTATAAGAAAGAATGCTGAAGCTCCATGGCCCGAGGGCTCTTTTCAAGAGGAGCTCAGTCTATGGCAACAAGACTGGTTTTATATCACAGCTCCCAGGGGCACCAAATGGGTGGCGCCACCTGCCTTTCGCTTGAGTCCGCCACCGCGGCTGGCGTCATGGGTCAATAAGGGGCTTGACTGGGGGCCGTCCAAGGACGTGCCCTTGTTGCAGGGCCGCATTCGAGACCTCCTAGAGAGGGAGATCAATCTGGTCCTAGTAGCGCAGGTCATGCTAATTCGTCGCATCCTGCCCTGCAAACGTCGCCCCTCCGCCAGTGGGAGTTCAATCTGGAGGGACCACAAGCTCTCCAACATTTTATTGGTGCAACGCCCGTGGAGATGTACAAACTGTTCTTCGGATCACAAGAAATGTGTCCGGACTTGATCGAGGACGCAGGTCTGAGCTGCAATCGCCCGGATACTCAGGTAAATAGTCCTGTACTCGGACACGCTATTCGTATATTTATCATAAACTTGCCCTTAAAAGAGTCGTCCCTTAAACAGGAGTGGATAGCGAAAGCAAAACTGATCAGGTGTCCGGCCCCCCTCCCGAGACCACGCTGGATCCCGTGTTAACCAAGATGCTGGAGGCTGCGCCTTTGGAAGAAGGCGAAGGGGGGACAAGGAAGCTACTGGCTCCGCGAAGGAAGGAGGTTATCAAGAAAGGAGGGATCGAGAGTCGCTCCATCCAAGGGGAGAAGAGGACCGCCTCTGAAGATCCGGAGACCAAGGCCTCAAAGCGGGGGGGGGATCTTCGCCAGTGGGTCCTGCGCCGGGAGATGCCTCAGCCGCACTATTTCCCCAAGGAGAACTACCCTCCAGCGAGCCGTAACTAGAGAGGGGAGTTTTAAAATAAGAGACATCCCTGTTTTATTTCTGAAGATAACCGAAATTTTTCCTTGTAGTTCGGATCTCAGCCCTTCTCAGCAGAGCTCATCTTCAGGGGATCTTCGTCCGGAGATGATGGAGAGTGGAATGCCTCCCCCTGCCGTACCGCCTAGCGAAGCGAACGCTCTTGAGGTGTCGTCGCAGAGGGTTTCTCTGAATCCAGCAGGGGCAGAGGGCGGTCGTGGGCCCCCCAAAGCCCTCCGTGTCCGGCCATCGAAAAAGGCCATCAGACGAGTCCGGCACCTCCTGGTGCACGGTTGGAGGAGTTGAAGGATCTGCTCGGGCTGGCGTTTATCTCAGAGGATCACCGTGCATTGATGGGTATGGTGATTGAAAAAAATTCGTCCGCGGAAAGCAAGTTGTACGAGGCCGCCAGGAGTTTACTGACGGGTTTTGAGGTACGTGCAATGATGTACCTTTTGACGGTTCCACGTATAAAATGCGCCCTATGTAGATAGTAGCCCTTGAGACTCGGTGCGTTGTCAAAAATGACAGCATGCCAAGGATCATTATCCCAGCTATAATATGGCGCCCTTCCTATGTAGGTGGTGGAGCATCCGGTGGCTAGTCGGACTGGTGAATTTGCCAAACTAAAGTGGCAACTCGACGTGGCGGATGCCGACATCGCGCTTGTCAATAAGTGGCTTGACGAGTCACAAGGTATGCAGTTTCTCCGCGGACACCTGGTAAGGGAGCTTGATGCCCGTGCCTTACAACATGTATGCTTGATGCAGATGGTGCCGCTGCCATGGAGAACCTTCGGGAGGAGCTTGCCCGAGCCAAGGAGCAGGCCAGAAAAAGTGATGCGGCTGCCTTAAAGGCGGCCGAAGAGCTAAAAGCCGAACAGGCTGCTCACTGCCGAAGCAAGAAGGAAATGGCCGAGATGGTCGTGAAGTTGAAGAATGCTAACGACCGCTGCGAGCTTATTGAAAAAGAAGGTCGAGCGGGGCAAGAGGACCTGAAGAAGGCCACCACCGAGGCCAAGGATGCTTGCTCTGCGATGAGAGCTATGAAGGAGGAGCTACGTCAAGCCGGAGATATCGCGGCTGGAAAGCCCTTTCTGCTGCGGAGGAAGTTCACGGATCCTGCATATGCTCAGTTCGACCGGCTGTGGAGTTCGGAGGATGCTTATCTGGACTTGGCGGCGAGTGCCGCAGACGCGGCCGAACACTTCGGAGATCAAAAGGATCACGAGATGGAAGAGCTTTTTTGGTCGCAGTTCCGTAATCCAGAGCATCCACTTCCGTTAACCGATCGTTTGGCCGAATGGGTGGAGCTGAATAGATTGTCCGGGCTTGCCATGAAGGCTGTTGTGACTCATTTGTGGCCGAAAAGGCCCGAGCCGAAGAGTTATTTTGGCTTGGTGCAGCAGTTCCTTGGTGCGGTGCCACATATCAAAGCAATGAGGCGGTCAGCATGCATAGAGGGTGCGCGGATGGCTCTTGCCCGTGTCAAGACATACTGGGCGGAGATGAAGGCCACCGATGTTGCATCCTAAGATTCGAACGGAAGCCGAGTACCTGCCGAGCACTATTTTCAGGAAGTTCTGTAGGGCGCTCGTTTAATAGAGACACAGTGCTCGAAGGATATTATGTTCGAATAACATGTATTATTGTGAAACAATATTTCGATGGAATATAAAAGCTTTTTATACTTGTGCCTTCAAGAATTAAAATACCTCATGTGCGGCCATTAATGTATATGTGTATATAACCTGAAAGATGGCAGTCTTTGGCTTCAGCCACCACGCATATAATGCGGGGGTGTTTGCAGAAAGCGCCTTTTCACACATGATCCAACATCTTGGTCCTACAAAGGAGGTGATAGCGCAGCAAACTAGGCAACCGGACTATAATGCTTTATCCCTTCCACTTAGCCATAGGAGTTCGACAATGGGGCTACTATATAGCCCCTAGGGGCACCGTGCTCACCCGAATTCGGGGCACGTATGTGCCTGACCGGGAAACAGTCCTTCGTCAATGCGGAGGAATTATAAAGATTCCAGCGGGTCATCGAGTGGTTGACCAGTCTCACGCTATATCATGATGGTCAGTTTTCGGCTTTCTCTACTAAGGTGCTCGCTTGGCTGAACTGGAGCACAATCGCAGTAGTTCTCCTGGTGCCGCATTAGACGATAGAGCAGAATGTAAGGCAGCAAAACACAGGAGCCAGGCAACCCCAACATTTGACCAAAGACATGATTCGGAGCTGATGCATATAAGGCCTAACTCGATACGCCGAACACTCCCTAAGGTATTCGGTCTTTATGAAAACGGGTCGAACAACACCCTTGGTAATAAGCCCCTGGTGTCCAGGTACGTGCAAAATTCTGACGTGGCCGATGCCAAAACGCCAGCCTCCTCCTCGGTTATAGCAAGGAACCGGTGGATGTGTATCAACAAGAGACAGTAAAAAAGGTTTACGCAGGGTCTTAATCTGAAAAGAATCCTTGCAACGGGTCCCTACTGCACGTCTGCACCTGTGTCTCCGTTCTGCCGTATCCTGGACGGGTGTAGCACGGTGTTCATCTGAAAAAGAGAGGAACTTAGTTGAAAAGATTGTGCAAAAATGTACGTTATGTAAACGAAGTACAATTCAAAAAGTGAATAAAATTGAGCTTTATTGTCTCTTGTTACGCATGCGCGGAGCACCTTGTATGGGGGTATGCATCTAGTAAGCCCTTGTATGTTTACGCCGAACTCGTCCAGCCGTGTCCGGGGTCTGGATGCCCTGTCTAAGTGCTTGCATTGGTGAAGCCGGCTTATTGTGTGGCTGTTAAGGCAACCGCACAATTTTCCGGACTCGAGGAACCCTCGATGCTTCCCTTTAACGAGATGGTGCTGCGTGGACCAGGCATTTTAAGTGTAAGAGATGCATAATGTGGTATTACGTTAAAGCGGGCGAAAGCTTCGCGTCCCAATAGTGCTAATGGGGCGAGGTGGAAGGTTAACTTTTCGCGGTGGAAGTTGTCGGGAGAGCCGAACACAGCTTCTAGCCGTAGAGAGCTCATGCAATGGGCATATGAGCCTGGCAGCACCCCTTGAAAGGAAGTGTTGCTGTGGCAAAATTTGGTTGGGTCTATCCTCATTTTGCGGATTGTGTCCTGATATAGCAGGTTTAGATCACTGCCGCCGTCCATTAGGACTTGTGTGAATTGGAGTCCGCCAATTATCGGATCTAATATCAAGGCAGTCCAACCTGCATACCGTATACTTCTAGAGTAATCCTGATGGTCGAAGGTGATTGGTTTTGACAACCAGTGGCGGGACTCCTTAGTTATAGGCTGTATGGAGGGTACCTCTATGGGCGCCACTCTATTTTTCCCTTTTGTCACGTGGAGTGAGTTTACTGTTTTGATTTCTTGTGGGAAATTCTTTTGTTTTCCGGTGCTCTGCTTGTGGGGTTTGTCATCGTCCTCGCTTGGTGTGTCAACCCCTTGTGTTCGGCGTTGAGTTTGCCGGACTGCCTGAAGACCCAACAATCTCTGTGGATGTGGTTTGCAGGCTTCCCGGGAGTACTGTGGATTTGGCATATCTTGTCCAAGATTTTGTTTAAGTTAGATAGCTCGTCCCTGTTATCCTTAGGGGCAGCTTTTTATGATTCTGCCGAGAGCTTTTGAATCCGGCGTTGACTGCCGTGCTCGTCGGGCTGTTTCCCTTGGTCCAATGCTGGTCCTTGCTGCGTCGTGGTTTACCATTTCCATCTCTGACTTCGGATGTACTTGGGTCGCTGGTACTGCATCTTGCCAGCCAGCTATCCTCTCCCGCACAAAAGCGGGTCATGAGGCTTGTTAATGCGGCCATTGTTCTTGGCTTTTCTTGGCCGAGATGTCTGGCGAGCCATTCATCTCGGACGTTGTGCTTGAAAGCTGCTAAGGCTTCGGCGTCCGGACAGTCGACTATTTGGTTCTTTTTAGTAAGGAATCTGTTCCAAAATTTCCGGGCTGACTCTCCGGCTTGTTGAGTTATGTGACTTAAATCGTCGGCATCCGGAGGTCGGACATAGGTCCCTTGAAAATTTGCCCGAAAAGCATCCTCGAGCTCCTCCCAACTTCCAATGGTGTTTTCGGGAAGGCTTTTAAGCCAATGCCGGGCTGGCCCTTTGAGCTTGAGGGGTAAGTATTTTATGGCGTGGAGATCATCTCCTCTAGCCATGTGTATATGGAGGATGTAATCCTCAATCCAGACTCCAGGGTCTGTTGTTCCGTCGTATGCCTCTATGTTGACGGGCTTGAATCCCGCTGGAAATTCATAATCCAGAACCTCATCGGTGAAACATAGGGGGTGTGAGGCACCCCTATATTTAGGTGTACTGTGATGTTCGGATACTTGATGTGTTGCATTGCTTACTAGAGCTTGCTCTCTTGGCCCGTAGATAGATCTAACTGGGCCATCTTTTTGATGTGAATCCCTGTGCGGATTGCGTGCCGGCTTGTGTGCGGCGCCGTTTGTCTCTCTCTGTTTGCCATGGGGTCGTCCATCCGACCGGGTGGCCTCCTTGTTTTTTGATTGCGGGGGTTCTACGGCCTCCTCATCAAATTCAGGCAGTAGTTTTCGCTTTGGATAGCTCTTTGTTCGGCGACTGTCGCCGTATTTGTCTGCGGTGTTGAGTACTTTGCTCCATCTGATTCTTAGTGCATCTTCCGCTGTTTTGAGCTTCCGCTTATGCTTTTTCAGGCTACGTGCAGTGGCGACGAGCCTTTTGTGGAGGTTCTTCTGCTCCAGCAACTTGGTCGGCGTAAGATCATCCGGACTGTTGTCGTCGCCGGGGACAGATTGTTTATCCAGGTTGTCCTGTTCGGACGGTTGCTCAATAGCATGTTCATCGTCCACCGGTTCGCCCTGCTCTATGGCTAGGTCTGTATGGCTGTTGTCTTTGTCGAGGCGGGATTTTGAGCGGCGCTTATGTCGCCGTTTTGACTACTTTTCGAGGGAATGATCCATCATAGCGTCCCGTTGTTCCTCGCCGTTGCTTCCTTTAGGTGTGTCCACCATGTATACATCATGAGATGAGGTGGTTCTCCAGTGCCCTATAGGTGTTGGTTCATGTTCCTCCCCTACATCGTCGTCCATACCGTCGATGTCTTCGGAGTCGAAGTCGAGCATGTTGGTTAAATCATTGACAGTGGCTACGAAGTGGGTGGTCGGTGGGTTTTGAATTTCTTCGTCATCTGCATCCCAACCTTCCTAACCATAATCCGACCAGGGATCTCCTGATAAAGAGAGAGACTTTAGTGAATTCAGGATGTCGCCAAAGGGCGAGTGCTGAAAGATGTCCGCGGCAGTGAATTCCATGATCGGCGCCCAATCGGATTCGATTGGCGGGGGCGCGGAAGGCTCGGAGTCCGGAGATGAGTCCGGCACCTTGGAGTCACGAGCTTCGCAAAGGACGGCGTAGGTGTACGGCTCAATTGCCGTAGAGATCGCAGCCCCTGAGGCGGTGCCCAGCCACCCGTCCTCGATCGGCGCAGTCGGCTCCGAGCTAAAGGTCGGAGCGGGCACTGGTGCGGCCTCCAGGACACTGTTCGGCAGCATAGCTAGATCATGCCCCTCGTGACAGTGCGGCGCGCTTGGCTGTGGCTCGAACCCGTCGAAGATCAAGTCTCCGCGGACGTTAGCCACGTAGTTCAAACTTCCAAATCTGACCTGGTGGCCAGGGGGCGTAGCTTTCAATCTACTCCATATGGCCAAGCAAATTGGCCCGCAGTGCAAAGCCACCGAATACAAAGATCTGTCCGGGGAGAAAGATCTCACCTTGGATCGCATCATCGTTGACGATTGGAGGAGCCATCGGGCCTAAAGATGACGACACAGAGGGACTCTCAATGAAAGCACCAATGTCGATGTCAAAATCGGTGGATCTCGGGTAGGGGGTCCCGAACTGTGTGTCTAGGCGGATGGTAACAGGAGACAAGGGACACGATGTTTTTACCCAGGATCGGGCCCTCTCGATGGAGGTAAAACCCTACTCCTGCTTGATTAATATTCATGATATGGGTAGTACAAGAGTAGATCTACCACGAGATCAGAGAGGCTAAACCCTAGAAGCTAGCCTATGGTATGATTGTTGTTCGTCCTACGGACTAAAACCCTCCGGTTTATATAGGCACCGAAAAGGGTTAGGGTTACACAGAGTCGGTTACAATGGTAGGAGATCTACATATACGTATCGCCAAGCTTGCCTTCCACACCAAGGAAAGTCCCATCCGGACATGGGACGAAGTCTTCAATCTTGTATCTTCATAGTCCAGGAGTCCGGCCAAAGGTCATAGTCCGGCTATCCGGACACCCCCTAATCCAGGACTCCCTCATCTATCCTCTAGTGGTGTTATGTGAACGTCGACTACATAACACTTCAACATTATTTGGGCCTAGAGGAAGGCATTGGGAAGTAATAAGTAGATGATGTATTGCTAGAGTGACAGAAGCTTAAACCCTAGTTTATGTGTTGCTTCGTAAGGGCCTGATTTGGATCCATATGTTTCATGCTATGGTTAGGTTTACCTTAATACTTCTGTTGTAGTTGTGGATTCTTGCAATAGAGGTTAATCATAAGTGGGATGTTTGTCCAAGTAAGGGCAGCACCCAAGCACCGGTCCACCCACATATCAAATTATCAAAGTACCGAACGCGAATCATATGAACGTGATGAAAACTAGCTTGACGATAATTCCCATGTGTCCTCGGGAGCGCTTTTCTCTATATAAGAGTTTGTCCAGGTTTGTCCTTTGCTACAAAAAGGATTGGGCCACCTTGCTGCACTTTATTTACTTTTGTTACTTGTTGCTCGTTACCAATTATCTTATCACAAAACTATATGTTACCTATAATTTCAGTGCTTGCAGAGAATACCTTGCTGAAAACCGCTTATCATTTCCTTCTGCTCCTCGTTGGGTTCGACACTCTTACTTACCAAAAGGACTACGATAGATCCCCTATACTTGTGGGTCATCACTTTTCTCCCTCTTTTCCCCCTTTCCATTCTACCTGGCTGCCGCAACTAGATGTTGGAGCCCAGGAGCCAGACGCCACCGTTGACGATGACTCTTACTACACTGGAGGTGCCTACTACTACGTGCAGGCCGCTGACGACGACCAGGAGTAGTTTAGGAGGATCCCAGGTAGGAAGCATGCGCCTCTTTCGATCTGTATCCCAGTTTGTGCTAGCCATCTTATGGCAACTTGTTTAACTTATGTATGTATTCAGATATTGTTGCTTCCGCTGACTCGTCTATGATCGAGCACTTGTATTCGAGCCCTCGAGGCCCCTGGCTTGTATTATGATGCTTGTATGACTTATTTTATTTTCGAGTTGTGTTGTGATATCTTCCGGTGAGGCCCTGATCTTGATCGTACACGTTTGCGTGTATGATTAGTGTACGATTGAATCGGAGGCGTCATAGCCACATCTCCTGTTAGTTCTCCTAACCAGGTGTCCCGAAGAGGAGGCCAGCTCATTCGAAGGGAACCTACTAAAGGAACTGCCCACCGTGCATGAGCGGGTTCAGAAAGCCATGAAGAGCATCGTCTGGGTGTTATGGCTAGACGAGGTTGCTCCGGAGGGGATGGTCGAGCTGGCTAACCGATTTAAAGGAGCTCGATGCCGCTTTGAGCTATGGAAGATATCAGCCTGTCAAGAAGGAGTGCGGGAGGCTTGGGTGATGGTCAAGACCCGTTTTACCAAGCTTAATCCAGAGAAGTTAGCTCGGGTTGGGCCTGTAGGGCCGGATGGGCCGGAAGTGCCACTCCATTTGGTATATGACCAAGTGATGCCTGTGATAACCCACAAGTACAGGGGATCACAACAGTTTTCGAGGGTAGAGTATTCAACCCAAATTTATAGATTCGACACAAGGGGAGCCAAACAATACTTGTAAGTATTAGCAGCTGAGTTGTCAATTCAACCACACCTGGAGATTAATTATCTGCAGCAAAGTGATCAGTAGCAAAGTAGTATGATAGTTTTGATAATAGTAGCAGTAGCAATAGTAACGGTAATGGTGATAGCAGTGATTTTGTAGCAAGTGCAAAAGTAACAATAGCAGTAGTAACTTAGCAGAAACAATATAGGATAAATTCGTAGGCGTTGGATCGGTAATTTGTTGGATGATATTCATCATGTGACAGTCATAACCTAGGGCGATACGACACTAGCTCCAGTTCATAAATATAATGTAGGCATGTATTCCGTAAATAGTCATACGTGCTTATGGAAAGAACTTGCATGACATCTATTTTCCTACCCTCCCGTGACAGTGTTGTCCTATTGGAAACTAAGAGATATTAAGGCCCCCTTTTAATAGAGAACCGAAAAAAAGCATTAACACGCGGTGAATACATGAAGTCCTCAAACTACGGTCATCACCAGGAGTGGTCTCCACTATGGTTACTCCGGGGTTGCCTGATCATAACACGTAGTAGGTGACTATAACTTGCAAGATCGGATCTAGAACATGTATAAAATGGTGATAACGTAAACAGTTCAGATCTGCATTCATGGCACCTGGGCCCAAAGTGACAAGCATTAAGCATGGAAAAGCCATAGCAACATCAATCTTAGAACATAGTGGATACTAGGGATCAAGCCCTAACAAAACTAACTCGATTACATGATGAATCTCATCCAACTCCTCACCGACCAGTGAGCCTATGAAGGAATTACCGACCAGCGAGCATCATGGAATTGGCTACGGAGATGGGTTTGTTATGACGAAGAGCGAAGATCCCCCTCTCCAGAGCTCCAAACGGACTCTAGATCCGGCTTCCCGATGAAGAACAAGAGGTGATGGCGGCTCCATCTTGTGGAACGCGATAATTTTTTCTCCTTGATTTTTTCTGGAAAATGTGATTTTATAGCGTAGGTTTCAGGGTCTGCAGGGCCACCAGGTGGGGACAACCCACCTGGGCGCGCTTGGAGGGGGGCGCCCTAGTGGGTTCTGCCCACCCAGGTGCCCCCCTACGGTGGTTCTTGTCTCCAGAAATTCTCTTAATTCCTCGCAAAGTTTTGTTCCATGCCGAGAACCTTCATTTCTGCACAAAAACAACACCATGGTAGTTCTGCTGAAAACAACGTCAGTCCGGGGTTAGTTTCATTAAAATCATGCAAATTAGAGTTGAAAACAAGAGGAAAAACATTAGGAAAAGTAGATACGTTAGAGATGTATCAACTCCCCCAAGCTTAAACCATTCCTTGTCCTCAAGCAATCCAACTGATAAACTAAAAGTGAAAAGGAACAACTTTTACGAACTCTTTTGCTCTTGTTTGCATAAATAAGCTTAAACAACACCCATGTTTTTAGCCAGTATTATAACTAACAATGTCGGCAATAACTCTTAAAAATTATATTAACTCATATCAATGACATAATCAGCTAGAGAGCGATAATAAGATATCTCAAACGGCAACACCTTATCAAAACAACCATGATATAATATGACAATAGTGGTATCTCGCTAGCCCTTTCAGAGACCGCAAAATATTAATGCAGAGCACCTCCAAAGTTCAAGCATCGACTAAACATTGTAATTAACGGTAGAAAAGACCCCGTCATGATGCACCCAACATTAGCTACACACAATCCATTAGCATGACAACAGTGTTCTCAGGTTCTGCCGCTTATTTTAGAAGCTGATGACACAATATAAAAAGTAAATAGATAGTCCCTTCGCAGAGGGAAGCAGTGATTTACAGAGGTGCCATAGCTCAAGTTTTAAAACAGAGGTAAATGATATTTTGAGACATGCACCCTTCTCATTTACTTCACGACTATTAGTTATCAACATCTTCCATGCTAAGCACGCTAGTGGCGGTTCCCAAACGATAAAGTAAAGCTTGTGAATCCATTGGGAGTTTTTTGTTTGATTATTTGAGAGATCAATTCTTTTCATAGTTTGGGACTGGGCATCCCTATTACCGCCCTTTTCTCGTGCGATGGCGAGTGAATAAACACTCAACCTGAGAATAACCCGCTTAGCATGAAAGATACCGACTACCTCCTGTCGTTCGGTGAGGAGGAGTCGGGAACTATGGCCGACGGCGACGGGCGCTGGCCAGCGGCGTCGGGGCGCCGCTATGAGTGGCAGGAGGAGAGGGGCGCGAGGGGGGAGAGGGGGAGACGGCTAGAGTTTTCGGTGATGGGGCCGGCTAAATAGGAGAGGGGGGTGCCGGATGGGCAACACGACGATGGTCGTAGCTATGGCGGTCATCGATCGTTCCCACGCCCCCCCTTGTGAATAGGGAGGGAGAGGTAGGCGCGCCATGGCCGGCCAGCTGGGCCGAGGCCCAGTGTGGGGGGAGTTATTTTATTTTATTTATTGTTCTTTTACTGTTTACTTTTATTTTCAAATTTATTTTAGTTTTATAAAATACAAAAATAGTACCTAAATTATTATTACTAAATATACCGCTGCCAAAATTATTTCGGGATTTAAATAAAATATTTTATAATTTAAAAAATCATTTTGTTAATTGTTTTATCTGCTATTTTAGTTATTTTAGGGCTTTTCAGTACTTTATAAAAATGTGATATCTCCACCATAACTATCTATGAATTATTTTTCACGTTTAGAACATTTTATTTTTGACATTGAAGACTTTAATTGTTTGACTTTATTTTGAATTTTAGTTTGAACGAGATTTGAATCAAAGTGAGATTAGGAACAGTAATAGTGGTGACATGGCATTATTAGTAGGTGATTACTCTAGCTGAATGGGGGTGTGCGAACACTCCTTTATGGGTGGATACACGTCCAAATTTTCAGCGGAATATGTAAGCGTTATTTGAGTTTTAATAACGTTTTCCATGAAGGCCTTCCTTTCAAACTAAATTCTACATGTGCCTTCTGCGTGAGAGTTCAGATAACCAAAGTATGATCGAATATTGATACGTCATATTACAATAGACTAACATGTAAATTCGAAGTCACATGTGCATCAAGTATTTGATTCCTATCATTCATATATTTGAAAGTTAAATAGCTACAGAATATTCATGACTACGATATATCTGCACTCATGTTAAATGTATAAAAATAAATAAGTACTCCATGTGAAAGGCAAATGGACATTAGGAAGATGTTGCTTAGCCTTGAACAAAAACAATAATCACAATGTAAAAATATATGACAATTATTTTGGAGAATAAACTTGTAGACTTTTTTTTGCGGGCAAACCTTCAATTTATTCATCAAACATCCTCGTAGTCCAAAGTGCACCAGAGGCAAAATAAATTACATCCATGTCTATGGACCACCAAGCAACGACTACAAGCACTGGTACGAGCTGAAGGCGCGCCGCCGTCATCATCCCTCCCTCGACGTCGTTAGGCAAACCTTATTGTAGTATACAGTCTGGAACTTGTCATGCTAACGCCTCAAAGGACCAGCGCATCCGAACAACAACCATCGCCGATGAGGAGAACTGCAGAAAGAAAGAATCCAATATTTAGACACACGTATACAGACGTTCAAAGATCTGATCCAAACATACTAATCGAAGATAAGCACCGAATGAATGTCGTGAGATCCGCCGGAGACACACCACCGGGACGGGGACTAGACAGGTAGAACCTTATTCCATCTCCAGGGAACCGTATTTCTGAGCTGGAAACAAACCCTAGATAAACTCCAAAAAAACACCTAAAAAGAAAGCACAATCCTTCCCGCCGGCGAGGGTTGGGATCCACCACGCCTCCATGGCCCTAAGGCCACACGAAATGAGGCAGATGGGCGGAAGCGCTGGCAGGAGGCAGGCAAACCCTATTCGTTTGGTACTCCCGTGAGGATTAGTCAACTTAATGTATGGAAGATTCTAGAACAAATGACAAGTGTCTATATGTTGTGCATACTATGCCTTGCCAATAGTAAAATTAGGAAGAAAATAATCCTTTTTGTAGTGAAAAGTTAGATAGTAATAGAAGTATGGAAGATTCTAGAACAAAAAATAAGTCTCTTTATTTTTCAATTATAAAAGTATATGAAATTATTTGAATTTGTGTCGACTATTTTTATAACTGAAATATTTTGACTCGAAGACAATCAATTTGGTATGTACGGTGATGACTGAAATTGCAGAATTTGTCTCACCTACGTTTTCGACAGTGGCGGAGACAGCCCCCCCCCCTCCCCTAACGATCGACAAATACTTAGAAAGCTACGAGTAATTAGTGATAAGATTGGATAAATATATGTACTTGGCACGGAGAGTATGAAATAAGAAAAGAAAAGGGCCCATAAGAGAGCCCACGCATCATCAAGGCCTGCTAGCCCTCTGCCGTTTCCTTTTCGGGCTACCATTATCATGGTCCGTTAACTTTTATATATGCCTTCCTCCTTCTAACATGCCACTACCAAGTGTTCTACCTTCCCACCCAAACAGACAATGCATTATACTGCCATACTATACTGTAAGTTTGGTTGTGGTGAATTACTCATGGAAATGGAAGGTATCCGGAGAATTTTGGACAACTTCCGGTCAATCATAAGCTAGGAGGACATGTTTTGTGGTTTCATCAGGCACATATCCCCTGCCACGGGATCCATGAATGTTTTCACCATGGCACCTCGAATAGCTTTGTCTCTCATGAGTGCCTTTTTCTATCCGAGGACAGTAGTTTTTGGCAGTCTGCCATTTTGTTATGAAGCTACTGGTAGTGGCGTGAAATACATTACTAGACTGAAGAAGCACGGCGCACGCCATGCCCGTGACCGATTCCGACAGTATTTTTTCAAAATATGCCAGAAAACATGTATTATGTGAGAAAATAAAATGAAAATAAGAACCTGAATTCTATCGTTACCCCATGATATGTGTATGCACGTAATATACATTAAATGATTTAACAAATTAAGTAAACCTGCTGGCCTATTAGTATTTTTCCATAAGCACATATTTTCCCCTTCCATAAGTAAAAAAAAGCGATGGCCGACATAGACAATGGCAAGAACATGACTATTCATCTTGCGTAGGCCAATGCACCGAGGGAGAAGGAGTCTCAGTTTTCTAAGGATTTTTTTGATATTTGTTCTAGACTACTATTCACATGAATGCATAGTGCAGATTTACTGTTTTTATTGTTCCGGTTTATTCGGGTGTATTGTTTGCGGTTATAATTCAGGTATTGTTTTGGTTTACGGTTTGGATGGCTTAATGTTTTTGGTTTATTCAGGTGTTGTTCCGTGTCACTGGTTTTACCCTTCCAGTTCGAGGGAGAAGGAGTATTTTTTGTATTTCTTCTAGATTACTGTTCATGAGAACTCATATTGCTGATTTACCATTTTTGTTGTTTCGTTATTTGGGTGTATTGCCCTAGGTTACTATTAACTAACTGTTCCAGGTTAATTCACGTGTTGTTCCGTTTCACTCGTTTTACTGTTCGGAATTATTCGGGCTTGCTTTATCGTTTTATTTGGGTTATTGTTTTGGTTAGCAGTTATGGGGTTATTCAGATACTGTTCCGAGTTTTGTTAGGATAATTGTTGGTGCACTATTAATTGATGTCGTGGTGCAAAAAAGAGTAATTGGTCAATAACACTAGTAGAAAAGGGGGCAATGGCCCAGGCCGGGTCAGCCCATTAGTCCCGGTTCTGCCACGAACCGGGACAAATGGAGGTATTTGTCCCGGTTCGTGATCCCAGGGGGCCGGCCGGGGCCTCGTAGGCATTGGTCCCGGTTCGTCTGGCCCTATTGGTCCCGGTTGGTGGGACGAACCGGGACCAATGACCTCGCCCCTGGCCCACAACCATTGGTCCCGGTTGGTGGCTTGAACATGGACCAAAGGCTCCCCTTTACTCCCGGTTCATGCCACCAACCGGGACCAATGAGGTTCCTATATATACCCCTCGCGTAAGAGCAGAGCACACTGCTCTGTTTTTTCTGGCCGCCGAGGGGGAGAGGGCTTGGTGGTGCTCTAGCTCACCTCCTATGCACACAAGGTGTTCGATGGAATGCCCGAGCCACACTACTTAAGCTTTCTCCTCTCCAAGCTCGACCTCCAAACTCCATTTTCCTCAATATTTGTCTAGGTTTAGCGGTCCGTCACGCCCCGTTCCCGTCTTCACCGCCGTCGATCACCCGCGCCGATCTCATCGCCGGCACCACCGTGGTGAGCCTCTTGTTCTTATCTTCTTTCTGAAAGGAAAAATATTCTTACTTGTATGTTTAGATAGATACCTGTATTATTTTCTTACTTTTATTATTGCATCTTATATAGTGCGATGGTTTTGGTATCCGCCCCCGTGGGCCCTCGTCCAGTATATGATTCGGATGTGGTATATATTATCTTTTCATAACTATTGGTTCATTTATTGTTTATGAAAATTGTGCCGACCAACGTGACATAGATTTTATTTATCTAGGAGGTTGTTGAACCCAAAATTCCAACAGACCCTATTGTCGAGAGGTTAAATTTAGTTGAAGAAGAAAACAATTTCTTGAAGAAAAAAAAACTTGAGGAGGAGAAGATGATATTGGAGTTGCATGTTGCGGATGTCGTCGATGATCACAAGATCAAGATGGATGCAATGCGCTTGAAGATTAGAAAGATTAGAAAATATGCCATTCATACCGAGTCTTGGTATCATTATGCCGTTGGATCAGTTGTTACCTTGGTTACGATTATGATCGCATTTGTTTTCGCATTGAAATGTTTTACATAGTTTCATTGTATGGTTTAATTAATTTAGATGCTCTGTAGAGCTTTATGTTGTTAGATGAGAACTATGTATGTACTTTGGTTTTTATGTGATGATGAACTTCTATTAATTTGGTCACTTAATTATCTATTCATGATGTTCTGTAATGATTTTTGACACACTTAATTATATATAATGCACGCACATGAACCGGCAATGGCTGTACGGTGACAGACACACCTCCGAGTACATTAAGGGCGTGCATGATTTTTTCGAAGTGGCTGAGGCAAACAAGCAGAATGGTTTTATGTGTTGTCCATGCCCTATATGTGGGAATACAAAGTCTTACTCTGACCGGAAAATCCTTCACACCCACCTACTTTACAAGGGTTTCATGCCACACTATAATGTTTGGACGAGGCACGGAGAAATAGGGGTTATGATGGAAGACGGCGAAGAAGAAGAGTACGATGACAACTATGTGCCCCCTGAATACGGTGATGCTGCTGAAGATCAAGAGGAACCAAACGAGGTGCACGATGATGCTGCAACGGGCGAAGCTGCTGAAGATCAAGAGGAACCAGACGATGTGCCCGATGATGATGATCTCCGCCGGGTCATTGTCGATGCAAGGACGCAATGCGAAAGTCAAAGGGAGAAGCTGAAGTTCGATCGCATGTTAGAGGATCACAAAAAAAGGGTTGTACCCCAATTGCGAAGATGGCAACACAAAGCTCGGTACCGTACTGGAATTGCTGAAGTGGAAGGCAGAGAATGTTGTGCCTGATAAAGGATTTGAGAAGCTACTGAAAATATTGAAGAAGAAGCTTACAAAGGATAACGAATTGCCGGACAGTACATACGCAGCAAAGAAGGTCGTATGCCCTCTAGGATTGGAGTTGCAGAAGATACATGCATGCCCTAATGACTGCATCCTCTACCACGGTGCATACAAGGATCTGAACGCATGCCCGGTATGCGGTGCATTGCGGTATAAGATCAGACGAGATGAAACTGGTGATGTTGACAGGAGAGCCTCCCAGGAAGAGGGTTCCTGCGAAGGTGATGTGGTATGCTCCTATAATACCACAGTTGAAATGTTTGTTCAGAAACGGAGAGCATGCCAAGTTGATGCGATGGCACGGTGAGGACCGTAAGAAAGACGAGAAGTTGAGAGCACCCGCTGACGGGTCGCAGTGGAGAAAAATCGAGAGAAAGTACTGGGATGAGTTTGCAAAGGACCCAAGGAACGTATGGTTTGCTTTAAGCGCCGATGGCATTAATCCTTTCGGGCAGCAGAGCAGCAATCACAGCACCTGGCCCGTGACTCTATGTATGTATAACCTTCCTCCTTGGTTGTGCATGAAGCGGAAGTTCATTATGATGCCAGTTCTCATCCAAGGCCCTAAGCAACCCGGCAACGACATTGATGTGTACCTAAGGCCATTAGTTGAAGAACTTTTACAGTTGTGGAATGGAAACAATGTACGTACGTGGGATGAGCACAAAAAGGAGGAATTTGACCTAAAGGTGTTGCTGTTCGTGACCATCAACGATTGTCCTGCTCTCAGTAACCTTTCAGGACAGACAAACAAGGGATACCACGCATGCACGCACTGTTTACTTGACACCGATAGTATATACCTGGGAAGCTGCAGGAAGAATGTTTACTTGGGCCATCGTCGATTTCTTCCGACCAACCATCAATGTAAAAAGAAAGGCAAGCATTTCAAAGGCGAGGCAGATCACCGGAAGAATCCCGCCATGCGTACCGGTGATCACGTACGCGCTATGGTCAATGATTTACACGTAATCTTTGGAAAGGGTCCCGGCGGACTAGCTGTTCCAAATGACGCTGAGAATCACGCACCCATGTGGAAGAAGAAATCTATATTTTGGGACCTACCCTACTGGAAAGACCTAGAGGTCCGCTCTTCGATCGACATGATGCACGTGACGAAGAACCTTTGCTTGAACCTGCTAGGCTTCTTGGGCGTGTATGGGAAGACAAAAGATACAACTGAGGCACGGGAGGACCTGCAACTCTTGCACGGAAAAGAGGGCATGCCTCCGAAGCAGTATGAAGGTCCTGCCAGCTACGCTCTTACGAAAGTAGAGAAAGAAATCTTCTTTGAATGCCTGCTCAGTATGAAGGTCCCGACTGGCTTCTCGTCAAATATAAAGGGAATAATAAATATACCAGAGAAAAAGTTCCAGAACCTAAAGTCTCATGACTGCCATGTGATTATGACGCAACTGCTTCCGGTTGCATTGAGGGGGCTTCTACCGGAAAATGTCCGATTAGCCATTGTGAAGCTATGTGCATTCCTCAATGCAATAACTCCGCCTCCTCCACCGCCTCCTCCTCCGGTGAGTGACGATCTCGGCCGGCTCCTTCTCCGATGCGTGGCGGCACTCCGCCTCCTTCTCCGCCTGCGCCGGCGCGCCCGAGCAGCCAGCCTCCTCCTTCTCCGCCTCGTCAGCAAGGGCGGAAGATACCCGCCGCCGCTCCGGCTGCTCCGGCGCGTCGTCGTCCTTCTCCTCCGCCTTGTAAGCAAGGAAAGAAGACATCCGCTTCGTCTGCTCTGCCGGCGTCTAGCAGTACAACCAAAGGCGGGAGGACGTACATATTCGGTCCTTCTCTGAAGACTCCAGAGAAGTTACCATACCAGATGACACCGGAGGAGAACGCGAAGATCGCACGAACCGAAGTGAAGGACTGGTTTCAAGGGTTGAAAGCACAGAGACATCCACCTCCGGAGGAGAAGGTTGATCCGGTGAAAGCGAAGCGCACTCTGGCTGCCCTGACAAAACCACCCAATCTCCGCCGAAAGGCAACTATGAGCGCATTATTGAAAAGGCATTTGCCGAAGCGGAGAGCTCGGGAAGTAATGTCAGTGACCAAAGGATGAAAGAACGACGAGCTGGGAAACAAATTGCCCAGCTCAGCAAACAAGCGAAGCAATCGTGCCCCCCTCTCAAGGTGCCTGCTAGCGACATCATCGATCCGAGGATGGTACCCGGTTATAGCAATCCTGGAGATTACCTGCCCGACGATGTACATTATGATTTCTTGGAGGTGCGGATACAAAGATACGAGTACCGGAAACCTCTCGTCAAAGATGAAAGATCTCTATCAACGATGATGCGAAGATTGCATGATTGGTACATGAAAACCTGCAGAGAGTCTTAGGGGAGGAGTACTTTGTATGTGAGAGTTAAAAAGGAGCATGACCTCGTTGGAATTGAACGGTTGCCTATTCCATTTGAGGAGTTCTATCAGTTTTTCAATCAATTGGCCCTCGATAAAGCAACGGTCACCTGCTACTGTCTGTAAGTAGTACTACTTCTGTCATTAAGTCTCTCTATATAACTCAGCTCTTTCATTGCATGTATTTATAATTATCCTCACTATATTATGCAGATTGAAGATCGCCGAATTGAAGAAAAGACAAGTGGGTGATATTGGGTTCATTAACACATATCTCATAGATGCAACTGAGGTTAAATACCATGCCGAAAATACCGAGGCCAACTTGCTACAATCGTTGGTAATAAATGAACACAAAGATATAATACTCTTTCCTTACAACTTCAGGTGAGTGTTACTGTCTTGTAGCATATTCGGTTTCCCTTATTAGTCCAGGTTATAGTAATGTAATATTGATGAGTTATGCATGCGTGTGCAGCTACCACTATATTCTCCTAGAGATTAAGCTTGAGCAGGGAGTAGTAACTGTCTTAGACTCCAAATGAAAAAATCCGGAGGAGTATGCGGACATGACTGAAATGCTCGAGAAGTAAGTTAAATCGATCATTATCCACCATATCAGCAACTTTGTTCATTTCTGATATCAAGTAATTGTTTTCTTTGTATGGCAGGGTTTGGAGAAAATTCACCAAAAAAGCTCCGGGACTGCCGAAGAAGCTGCAATTTAGACACCCAAAGTAAGTACAATAGTAGCATATTTCACGCATCTCCTGGTGATTCAAGCGCTAGTTTCATCAATACCATTTAGCATGCTTGCTAATTATCAGTTTGATTGACCTCTATTTCTTGTAAAGTGGTTGTGGCAGGAATAAGGGAATGATTTCCGTGGATACTATATTTGTGAGTCCATCGCCACACGACCTGTGAGCGGGGCTACTCTGACAAACAATATGAAGTGCGTAAATAACAATATTCACAATTTTATTTTATTACCATCATTTGTGTTGAATTTCATTCATTCATATATATATGTATTGACCCCCTTTTAAAATTAGATATTTTGGATGCGGGATGAACTCCTAACACCAGATCGCATGCGAGCAATTCAAGAGGAATTAGCGGCATTCTTTCTTGACAACGTGATCGCTGAAGACAAAGAATACTATGTGGACCACGCGTCCGTATGTTAGGAGATTATATTTGTAAAAGATAATTATTGTATATATGTAGCCGGTATTGTCGGATAGATATATGATAACTTGTTGTTCGACCAATCTCTCGGAGAAGGAGAGGTGGTCGATATCACTTCTCTCTGTATGCATATATGTTCATGATGATCTTCTGTTTCCTTCGTTTGCTTACTAGCTAGCTAGCGTGTCTAGCTAGTCCTCTCTATGCGTATGTATAGTACGTAGCATCGACGAACCACGGACAAAAGAGAGGACACTTCTCTCTATTAATTAGCTAGCTAACACAATATATGAAACACCTAAATTAAACCCCCAAATCCCCCCCCCCTTTTCAAAAAAAAACCAAGCCCCTGAAATGCTAACGCGTGGATGCCTATTGGTCCCGGTTGGTGCCACCAACCAAGGCCAAAGGCCCTCCTGCCTGGGCTCGGCGCACATGCCACGTGGAGGCCCGTCTGTCCCGGTTCTGGACTGAACCGGGACTAAAGGGCCAGGGCATTAGTACCGACCATTTAGTCCCAGTTCAGGAACCGGGACTAAAGGCCCTTACCAACCGGGACAATAGGTCCTTATTCTACCAGTGTAACTTAAAACTTATTGTCGTGGTGAAGACGAATGACGCGGCTCTGCATAGATACCCCGCTGACTATCAACATCAACGCTAAGGACGTGTTTGGTTGTCCGCGTACGCCTCAACCAAGTCCGTGCGGGAAGAGTTTGGCCCATTTGATTGCATGCATTCACTGTTTGGCTTCTATAGCACGAACCTTGCTGCCTCGCCTCTCCGTCGTGTCCAGAAGCTTCACGGCACTGCCCCACTCCTCTCCACCGAGCCACGCTTCGCCGGACGCAATGCACCACCATCTATGCCGTCGTGCTCGTCCTTTGCATCCGATGACCGCCCCGTCGATTCACCGTCTCCGTCGCCTCCCCAAGCCTGCTGAGCTCCACTTCGACTCCGCTGGGAGATCTGCCATATTTTCCCCGGCTCCCCGCGCTCATTCTCGTCCCATAGCCGTGTTAGCCATCTGAGCGGAGAGCTCATCGTCGCCGTTCATGAAGCCATTGTGGCTAGAGCGAGCGCCGCTCGCGTCCGAGAACTCCATCGTGCTCAGCACGCTCCCAGAATCCCATAACCACCACCGGCTATTCCTCTCGTGCACCACATTGCTGTTGCCTTCGTTGCCCGAACTCCAGCCGCCACCATGAGTTCGATTCCGGTGAGCTTGCTCAACCCCAGCTCCTCCGGTTTGCACTGCTGGATGCGGCGCTTGCCTAGCTGCACGTAGAGCCTGTTCGCCATCCAAATGGTCGCTCGAGCGACATTTCCAACCCGTTTGACCTGGACCGACGTTGTTGACTTGCTGACGCAAGCATGACGCAATAAACCTTTTCTGGATTATTCCTATTTTAGAAATATTTAGAAATTGCAGAAAATGACCTAAACTTCAAAAATTCACAGAAATTCAACCGTAGCTCAGAATGAAATAATTTATATATGAATATTATTAAAAAATCCAATTTATCCATTAGTGTTATTTTCATGCACGACAAAACAGGTTATAAGTCATAGGCAGCAGGGAGGAAAGTGTTGAGCAGACGCACCAAATGCGACTAAGGAGGCGTAATTGAGGAACTAAAACATATGTGATGAGGGAGGCGACGTTGAGCACTGGCCACGGGGAGGGTGAGATCTAGAGCACTGCCTACCTGTAACACCTCTTAATTGCTTTGTTTGTTCCTACGCCAGACTGACTGATTGATCTACATAAACATGGAACCGAAGCCATAAGCTGATACAAGTATATGACCTCTTTAAATTCCTTTTATTTGTACTGAAGCTTATGCACCAGTCGAACAGTACAATCGAAAATGAATAAAAAAACTATCATTTGTCCGAGATCTATGCAGATCAAAAGACTATCAAACGATATGCTTAGTACCTAACGACAGTGTGGAAGCAATTGAGGCCGTCAAAGACAAGCTCAAAACGAACCCGCCTTTCGGCCGCCAGCTAGCCTGAGAAAAAACTCTGCTTCTTCTGAGCGTATGGCTTGTTAGGCACTGACGCCTTTGTCATGCCCGTCGGTGCCAGAGACCGGCCTGTTGATCGTGCCCGTGGTGAGCACCGACATACCATAGCTGTACAGCGGCGCCTCACAGAATCGAGGGCCGTGAACAACCTCTCGGCATGGATCATGTGCTGAAGATGAGTCTGGTGACGAGTTTCGATCTGGCATGGATGCCTTGCTGCTAAAGCACGGACAAAAACACTGCCCACACAGATATTTTTCCAAAAAAGCCCATGCGGAAAACATAGGGCATGATAGCCTGCGACATAATCGTCCCAGACAGTTTTCACGAGTCAGCAGACGAGGCAAGCAAGAATTATCGAGCATGAATCTGACGTTAGAGCACTTAGACATGCGTTAGTTAAATCTCATATAGATTTACCTTGGCAAATCTGATATTGTTTCTCTCCTGACGTCTCTGATTCCTATTTGTGCATTGTATTCGATTTTGCTCTCATTAATTTCTCTTTGTGTGTGCTCCCATGTATTAGTGTCTTAACAAGTCAAATAAATGGAGGAGGAAATATCAAAGTGTTTGGATGAATTACTGAACCTTGCTATCTGCTCACGCGGATGTATACTTATATATATAGGTCAAGCATTGCAAGCACAACTGAAGTTTGGTGGAGAATTTACTTGTTTGTTCTTTGTTTTATTTCGCATGACATTTGTTTCTACTGGTTATAAGATCGAACTCCTACTACAATTCTGCACACAGAGATAGTAATTCTGCTCTCTCCTCACTGTCATTCTCTTCCGCTTGAACTTTTCAGGCAAAGCCAGAATAAGATTACCAGCCACGCCTCTTATTTGCATTGTTCCTGCGACCAGCACGTGCCAAGCCAGAATGAGAATTTCTATATGACAAATTCGCATAGTAATTAAAAAAGAAGAACCCTACATGAATTTGACATGGTCCAAGACGGAATAAATAACCTACACAGCAAACATTGCATAGTAGTCTAAAATAAAATTACATGAAATTGCCATGATCCAGTTCAAGGCAACGTATGTTAAGTTGACATGGCAATAGAAATCAAGTTGCCATGGCAACGAAGTTTTAAAATTGTCTCTAAAGATCAGGCAAAATTGAAAAATGTTGTAAAGTGAAATGGTTCACATGATCTAAACAATATAATTGCCATGCCATAAATATCAAAATAGATACTCCCTCCCTTCCATAATTCTTGTCGTGGTCTTGGTTCAAATTATGGAACGGAAGGAGTATGCTTCAAGACATACAAATGTCATGCTTTAAAGTACTAGCTAGCATGTGATTTAAGTTACCGTGGCGATATATTTTTAAGTTGCCATGGTACAATGCCAAAAGACACATGCATTATAGAAATTGGCATGGTCCGATGGCAACTTTAAAAAAATTGTTCCCTCCATAATGGCACATTGTGACACCCCGAGACCGACGCTCCAAATGCCTTTCATCTATTTTTGTTAACGCTGTGCGATTTATTTGGCTTGTTGCATTTCATCATGGAATCATGCGCATTGCATCCACATGTTATCATAAAAGTTGCATCCATTCGTAGTTGCCGCTTCTTCCGATTGCTTTCGTTGTCCATTCTAAGTCCAACCACACTTGCACGCGCCCGCGGCATCGTTAAAATATTTTTAAGTGGTAATAAAACATTCTCGAAATGAGTTGACAGTTGGCGTGCAGTCTTGTTATATTGTGGATAGACCGCCTGCCAAAGTTTGTCGCATTCGGACGTCGTTTGATACCCCAACCGTAAAACTATAGCAGCACTATAGCTGGTTTAATGCACACACAGACGCAGCAGGCGCGCTAGTGCCAGCACATACGCACACACGCAGACGATGGAGTACATCGATTCAATGGCAAGTAAAAAACCGAAGAGTACTCAACACAGCACAACCCAAATTACAAGAATAAGTTACACAAAGCTCAAGGCCGAACTAACCTACGAGAAGTTCGACACTAGAGCATGTTATACGTCGACCAGCTGCTTGTGGCTGAAATGGAGGAAAGACTCCCTCTGTAAAAATATATAAAAGCGTTAGGTGTATACCAATGCAACCTGTAAAAAGCGTTTTCTATAAAAATGGTCGGTGCAACCTGCTCAGAAAATTATAAGAGTTGTAGCATTGAAAACATGAAGCCGATCGATGGAATACTACCACATGCACGTTCCTTGTCTAGCGGTAGAGAAGGACATGACCCTTTTGATGATACAAAAAGGCATATATACATTAATCTACATTTAGCAGGTTCAGAATTATTCCAGTCCATGTGCTTTCTGTTGGCAACTGATCAATTCTTTCTAGCGCCTTCAACTCAGGTGCAGGCACGTACGCATGGCAAATACATACAAATGATTGTGAATATTCATCATGGAGCACGCGTGCGCTTGCTCGGCCATGGTTCAAGGTTCGCGAGGCGATTGATTGTTAACTCAGAGAGGACATGTGCTGACATGCATGGCCTATGAAACGCGGAATTAAGGGCATCTACTGCCGGATTTGGCAAATTTGACCCCTCAAACTTCCGCGTGTGTGTCTAGACTCCGGACAGTGTCCAGGTGTGTTTGTTCTGAGTCCCTATTTGCTCGTGCATGCAGCCATGCTTTCCATTTTCTTCCTTATATGTCCGGTCATATTCATATGGTTGGTCGAGATAAAGAGAGAGAAAGAGAAAAAAGAATAATACATACCGACATTTGATATATCTAATCAGTACTGTATGAGCACGTTGATCGTCACAAGTTTGAGATATATGGCCGGATTCGATTTCAACCACCAAAGAGGCAGGGAAAACGTATACACTAGCGCAACCTGTAAATGCCTTTTAATTTCTCTATAAAAGACTGTCGGTGCAACCTCACAAAACGGTAAGAGTTTTTGTAAACCTGAAGGCGACCGATGGAATAAGACCACATGCACGTTCCATGTTGTGCGCCGGAGAACGACCTGAATGGAATACAACGTGGCATATATATACATTAATCTACATCTAGCAGATGCAAAATTATTTCATTCCATGTGCTTTCGGTTGATAACCGCGCGCCTTGGGCTCTGGTGCAGGCACACATGGCGAATAAATAGAAATGATTATGAATCTTCATCGTGGAGCATGCGCTTGCTCGGCCAGGATAGAAGGTTTGCAAGGCGATCGTTAGGTTAACTCCGAGAGGAAATCACGAAGTAATGTACGCTTGGTGACATGCATGCTCCGTGCAACGCAGAAGTAAATTGGTTCCAGGAGAAGATCGACGAGAGCGTCAACGTACGCCAGTCTCAAATATGTACGTTGCTGGAGAGGCGTCGGTGGTGTAGCTCGCAGTGTGAACGGCGTCCAATCCAAGTGCATCAATTATTCATAAACAACACCAAAACTGACAATTCAACGTCGAGATGATAATTTACACAAGTACTAATTGCTGAATCGACCCTAAAGTCCCCTGCCAGTTGTTCTCAGAGGGTGTTTGTTTCCAGCACTTATTGGCTTGGAGACTTTAAAAAGTCCCTATAAGTCTCATCTAAACCAAACAGGAGGGACTTATAAGGACTTAAAATGGGCATTGGGACTTATGAAATAAGACTCTCAAGGAGGGACTTATAGGGACTTATAGTTGTAATATGGTCTTATAGGGACTTATAAGTCCTAGGAACCAAACAGATATTGACTTTTTAGCGGCTTGAGACTTATAAGTTGGGACTAAAAAAAGTCTTAGGACTTATGAAACAAACAGGGCCTCAACAGGCCGAATAGTGTGCCAATCTTAGCAGATCCCAATATATGTTATACTAACAAAGGAACGGATCCGTACGATGCCCTCATGTGTCAACACATTAGGAACTCACAGCGTTATCTATTTTACGTGAACATGGTATTCATCAATCCAGGTGATGCAGGTTGTGATCTGGTGGAGTCAAATCTTTCCCAACTACTCCCTCCGTCCGAAATACACGTCGGAGAAATGAATAAAAATACTTGCTGCTAGAGGATGACGATGTATACGTGTTGGGTGATAGATACACACGACTATTGACAAGAATGCTAATGTGTCGGTTCTATGACTCTTTTGTATAGCACTCGAGCCTATCAACAAGCATGTATTTGTTTGGCACGGTGAGAACAACCCGGCAATCTATGGTCAAAGAGCAAGTTTTTGCTTGCCGGCACAGCCGCTCCGCCAGGACAGGCGCGTGGCGCACCCACACCCGCGATCTCTGTGGGTGACGAGCTGAGGATCGAGAAAGCTAGGATCTTGTTCATGATGAGCTGAGCTTTGCGCTTCAACCGAAGCTCCAAGCAAGCATGGTCTGTCTTCTGTAGCAAAACAATTATTTCTTTCTGTTCTTGCTCTCTCTGCTTTCTCTTGCATGTAGGTGTAGCTCAGGTTTGGATGTTCTTCTTCCCCGGCCACCAAGCGGTCGAAGGTGTCATCGAACCGTGTGGGGCTGGGTTACATTGGCATCATGGTCTTCTCCAATGATTTTATAAAAAAACAGTTCATTAAAAATATTGATACTAAATAAAAAAAGTATAAAACTTATTTGCTCTCCGATTGCTGAATTTCATGGTTCCTAAAATTTTACCGAGCTCCATTGTTTCTCCCAATATCTCTTATTGGTCAGCATTAAAAAAATAATAAAATACTTGGTAGTTTCATAACAACATAATTTTGGAATTTCCTAAGATACTTACACAATCCACACGTGGATGGCAACGACACACTCAGTTCATGCGCCAAACATATAGTCCTCAAATCCTTTCTGATGACTTTTAAGCTCAGCAGTCAATCAAAACGTGTGCCAGTTATCAGCAAACGGTAGTTTCAACAGGTACCCATTAGCATCCGGATTCATGTCTACTAGCTCATGCTAACATTGTGGGAAGTTTGATTCGCAAATTATGGATTGTCTTTGTCCTGATGTCTCTAAATCCTACGTGCTTGTGCCTGTATTCAATGCTTCTTTTGTCCTCTTCTCTGCTCTATTTCTATGCTTGCTACTCATTTTTCTGGTAACATTGATGTCTCTAAGTCACGCTGCAACTTTAGCCATCTAATCTCCATCCAAAACGCATCCAACGGTCAACATGAGACACAGGCAAAAAGTTCAGGATTTAGCAGTTTGGGCAAGGGGCGGGCAGGAAATTGGGGATTCGTGGGCTTACGCGTCACGTCCGGAACTCTCCCGTGGCGCCGAGCTGTCGGAGAGGAAGCAAAAAAGGGATCGTCTCCACGCCGCCGCATCAGAGAGGAATCGAAGCGACGCGGCGGCGGAGTACGGGGAGCTGGCCGCACCGTCCCTGGAGGAAAGGCGGGGCGGCCGCCGCCGGAGGAGAGGAGGAGGGTCAGGTCGCGCCGTCGCTGGAGGAGAGGAGGGGCGGCCGCCGCCGGAGGAGAGGAGGGGGGACACGCCACCACTGCACGCTCGTTCCGCCGAGGAGAAGTCCATCGCTGCCGCCATTGAAGGAGAGAAATCGCCTCAGCGTCACGCCCGCAGAGGTAATTTTACATGTCCCTGCTGGCCGGTTCTGTATCTGTATATAGAACATGAGGTTTGGTATGGCCGATTGGCCGGGTGTACAGGTTCAGTACATGTACAGGTCCAGATACTCGTACCGATCAGGCTCAGTACATAAGCAAACTGATTACCAATCAGGCTCATGTACAGATTCAGTACCTAAGCAAGCTGATTAGATCAGGCTCATGTACAGGTTCAGCCAGGGGCGGACCCACATATGGCCTACCGGTGTCACAGGACACCGGGTAAATTTTCTGGTTAAGTTAGATGCATATAGGTCAGGTACTAGCGTCACACCGGTAAAATTGGTGCAAGGACACCGGCTAAGCCGACGACGGCGCGCGGGAGCGGCCTAATCGGCTACGTGGTTACGCACGCACGCGGAAGCACAGGATCGGATTTATTGTTGATCAATCAGATTTGTTTGTAAGTGTACGTGCACGCCCAGTGTGCTGGCTTCTGGGCTCCTCCTGCACCGATTCATCGCAGCGTCGCCCTCGCCCGGTCGCCCGCTCTGCGATTTACCAGCGAATCTTCGTGGCGCATCAGACGTCGCCCTAGTTCACTCATCAGATCGTTCATGAAAAAACCATTTTCTCTCATGGGTGCGCTTCTATTTGCTCTAATCTTTGTTTCATAAATACATAAACAATATGCCTAGTATTTCGAATTTTAAGTTAGTTACAATTGGGAATTGGATTACCGTGTTTCTAATTTTTTTGGCAGATTTTCTTGAGGCAAAACCACACTCTAGTTTATCAATTTGTAACAATATTCGTGGGTATACAATAATTTTTTTGGCAGTTTTTCACATCTATTTGAGAATTGCTTTAATGTATTTTCCCAAAATAAAATACAGTAACCCATATATGTTTGATAATTTGATTAATGTGATTTTTAAAATTTCGCGATGATTTACCAATTTTGCGGATAAAATTTTGGTTCGATCTAGTCTATTTTTACTGTCGATTTTTTCATTGTGTCTAGTATGTAACTATCTCCATTTTTATACACAAGACCACAAATTCATGTACAGGTATCAGGGTAAAATTTAATGCCTTGCAAGCTAGTTTTTCTTTTCGTTTACAAAGAAGAAAAATGAAACTAATCGAACGTTGAGTGTGGAAGTAGCTGAGTGTCATTATTAAACAGGTTGCTAGTACGAGGAAATATCATTATTTTTTATCTCAATTACTGTTAGCGGCCTTATATAGATACAAAATGTATATTCCATAGCGGTCCTGCATAGAAAATGAAGGCCACATAATTATTCATAGTACTGCTTGTGGACCACATGCATGCGTATGTGATGTACACGAGGACACGGGGACATTTTTGTCCTGGATCCGCCCCTCGGTTCAGCTCATGTACAGGTTCAGTACCTAAGTGAAGCTGATTTTTGTTAGTCATATTTTAACTAACTTTACTAAACTGAAACTGATTTATTTTTTATATGCAAGTAAAACGACATCTCCAGCGTACTAACTGAACTCTTTGTCACTAACTGAATTTTTTCCAGGCGTGAGTAACTGAAGTCAGCATGAGTGCTCTGCTCTAAAAATTGAGAACTCTGTTGTGCCTCACAATTTTCAGTGTTGTGGGATGGCAAAAATTGGCAAGGGGATACCTCAAGTTGGTATGAGGTTCAGAAGTGTAGATGAGGCTTGGGCATTTTGGAATGCATATGGGGGTCACACCAGCTTTGATGTGAGAAAGAGATACGCAAACAAAAGCAGACTTGATGGTCAGGTTGGTTCATGCAGATTTGTTTGTTCCAACGAGGGTCATCGAAGAAAAGGGTTAACTGAGATAGCGCCAAAGCGTTTTAGAGCTGAAACAAGAACCAATTGCCAAGCTCATATGTGTTTCCAATTGGATCGAGAGGCCGGAAATTATGAAGTAACTGAGGTTGTGCTTGAACACAACCATTTGCTTCAATTGCCACAAATCCACCACTTGATGATATCCCAAAGAAAGACTTCAGGACGACAAGCTTTTGAAATTGAAACCGCTGATGATTCCGGCATTATGCCACAAGCTGCACATGAGTTTGCTTCTCGTCAGGTTGGTGGACTGATTAACCTTGGATATACTTGTCGTGACCAAAAAAAATATTTGTGAACCAAGCGACAGAGGGAGTTGGCTTTTGGACAAGCTGGAAGTATGTTGAAATATTTTCATGAAAAAATTGCTGACAATCCATCATTCCAATATGCACTACAGTTGGATTGTGAGGAGGATATAACCAACATATTCTGGGCTGATGCTAAAATGATCCTTGACTATGCACATTTTAGTGATGTTGTCACTTTTGACACTACTTTTGGCACAAATAAAGAGTATAGGCCATTTGGTGTTTTTCTTGGGCTAAATCAGTTCAGAGAAACCACTATTTTTGGTGCTGCCTTGCTCTTTGATGAAACGAAGGACTCATTTATATGGCTATTTGAGACTTTTCTAGCTGCACATAATGGACGACAACCTAGAACTATTTATACGGATCAAGATGTAGCAACGGGAAAAGCTATAGAGAAAGTATTCAAAGAATCATATCACGGTCTGTGCACCTTTCACATTATGATGAATGTTGTTAAACATTTATCTCCAGTCAAGGATGATGAGAAAGATGAAGGGGAGGTGGAAGAGGAAGATGAAGGGGAGGAGGAATCTGCACGACTGAAGAAAAAGGGGGTTTCATCTAAAAATTTGAGGAGAAGGCCAACTTGGTTTGATAAGTTACGCAAAGGACGAAAGCTAACTAAATCAGCGGCAACGACAAAAAAAGGAGCAAAGGTAATGTGTAATATGTATGTAATATGAGTTGTTATTCATTCCTGTACTAACAAAATAAGTTTTCATTTTTATTGGCAGCAACAACAACAACAAAAGAAAAAAAATAGTGCAGCAGCCTCAAGTGCAAGTGGAGAACAATGGCAATAGCCTGCAACCTGAAGTGCAAGTGCAGGTGAAAGAAAATAGTGAGAAGCGTTAAGAATATGATGCAATTGACAGTTTTACCGAGCTCTTGACGACTTCACGAGTTGACGATCATATCTTTATGATGATATGATCTAGTATCTTCAAAGTTGTTAGGTAGTATTTTGGACAGTGCTAACAATAGTATTTTGGGGGGTTGCGATAGTCTCTTTTGGCCTAAATGTATAAGTGAAGTGGCCTTCTTTTGTGTAGATGATTACTCAACATTGACACTTATTGCTGTAGCATTCGGATATTATGCGCCGCAGCCTTTTAATATCAAGTTCTATTGAATTTAGTGTCAACTGCAATTGATTTATTACACTTTAATTGCATAATGCACTACTGTATAACCAGGCCAAATTTTGTTTTATTGTCTGCTCATGAGTATCTGCAGTTCTTTATTTTTTGGGTTTCAATCTGTTCAAATAAAACCGAGTTCAAGTGCCACTGCATCGTTGTTTGCAGCTAGTCTGTATTGATGTTTGCTGCTATGCTGAAAACTACTAAGTGTTGAGAGCCTTTCCCCTTGTGTGATCTGGACCGTAGGATGTGGATTAGAAGGGTAAAGTTGCAGTGTGACTTCACTTGATAAAGGCACTGGATCTCAGTCCGAAGTATTGGGCCCTTCTATATACTCATGTGTATATAGACTCTCATATATATAAGGAAGACATTATACACACAAGTAAAGGTTGGTGGAGGGTTTTCTTTAGCAACAGTCAGGAAGTCTGACTTTTCATCTAGATGAAGAGAACTGACAAGTTAATGAGAAAAACTGCCCCCAAGGATGTGTCCCAAACGAGCCGACGACTCCATCACCCAAGAGACTGAAGTTGACACCCTACAACACTACCTAGAGCAACCGCTCCAACATACAACCAATGCAATGCACACAACTTGGTCCCGAGACCACTCACCAGATGAGAGTCGACAACTCTATCACCAAAGTGACTAGAAAGGACACCGTACGTCATAAAGACACTCTCCGAAGCTCAGACCTCATTTCGGTTTTTTTTCATCCATCGGTACTACTAGCAAGCACACGGCGTACTAGTAGCTCGAATATTCCCGGAAGAGAAAGATGTTGTCGACAAAAGTAGTAAATACTCCTATTTGCAGCTCACAGGAAAGGTGCGAACGAAACATAGCACACGGTCAACTACCACGATCAAGCAGTGCGAGTGGAGACCATACCGACCGCCGTTGCCGCTGTTGACTCGGACGCCCTCCCTTGTGTTTGAGTCGCCGATGGATCGAGGGTGGCCCGTACCGATGCCTATCCGGAAGATGGAGACTGCAGCACTTGATCCGTGCATCGCTTACGGATGTGACTTTTCCATTGTTGCTCCCTTTTGCTTTTGCTTTGCTTCTATCGATCTAGCAGGACTCGGCCATTGTCACGTGTGCGCGCTTGTTTTATTTTAGTATAGTAATAACGCATACGTTCATACATACATGCATATATTCATCCCTATGAATGCATATACAAAGACTGTACTCCTATGAGCATCTCGATAGACTGAGCCTGCACAATATATTGAGATTGAAGAAGTGGCCACCAGGGCCGTCCAGTACAGGGCCCTGCAATTCCATGGGCCCCCGATTTTGGACTGATATCTAGTATACTTTCCGTTTTGGGCCGTTTTTCACAGCTAGCACGGGCCCAGGGCTCTCCTGAGCTAGGCCTGTTCCTCAATTTCCCGAATGAGCCTTTTCGAGTCCCGATCCACATAGCACGCCTCTCCCGATCGATCCATCGACATTCCCGGGACGATCAGATGTAAGTGTGGTGCCGCCGCACGGAGATGGAGGCTACCGGGGTTGTCTCGTTTGATCGCTTCGTTTCCTGCCCTGAGCCTAAGCTCTACAGAATATTTTCCCATAGCAGTGCTTGCATGAAGAATTTCCTTATGGTACAGCAAGCCGCCTGCGCGCGGCATCGGAAGAAGGTGCCTTCTCTCATGCTCAAACTTTATATAGCTCCTGCTTCGACTCTGATGGATGGAAGTTCATTGTTGAAATTATGCAGTCGTTTTGGTTTTCGGAACAATTGGATTCGATGCACAGCTCTGGTCCTCTCTTCTGCTATTAAAAGGGTCATGGTGATTGGTGAATAGACGTTTGGGTGATTCAATCTGGCAGGCTTCTTCGAGAGGTTGCTAATGTTGGAATTAAACCCGACTTTTGGTCGCCGTGTCCGGCTCGTACACGGAGCAGTCACCTATTAGTATTAGGATTAGAACATCTATCCGAGTAGGCTAGATTAGATCGGTCCTAGGTACTATATATACGTGTGTATACCCCTTGTAAGCTATATCGTGATTTGAGAAGCAATACAAAGAACCAGGAGCGATACGCCCCTGTGGCAATACATCAGCTTCGTGTGCGTACGTGTGTTAAGTACTAGTAGATCGATCCAAGAATCGATTAGCTAGCTGCGTACGTAGTAGACGAGCTAGTTGAATCAATCGGCCAGTGCAGCTGTTTGAGCTAGCTTGCTACGTTGCTTACTACGGTGCATCTCGGCGTAAAGTCAACTGGTCGAGTTCGTCAGCGAGCTTTCTCTGTCATCGTCGTTCGTCGTCGGTCGTATCGCCGTCGTCGGAAGTACTTGGCATCAGGACTGGGCCAACAATTGATATCAGAGCAAGGTTGATCTTCTAGTAACGGGAGATCATGTCGGACGACGAGAAGGACAAGTCCAAGCAACTGGCGGAGTACTCCGGGGTGGCTAAAGTAATTGCTGCTTCGGTGAGATCGGAGTATCCACGATTCGACCATGGGAACTTCGTGGTGTGGGCGACCATGATGCAGTGGGCTCTCGAGGCTAATGAGCTCTGGGAAGCCGTCGACCCCGGCGGTGATGAGTACCTGAAGGGTGGTGCCTTGTATCGGAAGGATCGCCAGGCTATCACGTCCATCTGCTCGGTGATGCCGGTGGACGCGCAACAACATCTTATCTCGAAGACATCAGCGAAGGAGGCATGGGACACGCTCAAGATGTTGCATCTAGGGCACTCGCGTGTGCGCGAGGCAAACTTGCAAACTTTGCTGAAGAGTTACGAGAATCTGAGGATGGGAGAAGACGAGACGGTGGACGCCTTCGCAGCGAGGGTTGCTTCCATGGTGAACGAGATTCGCGGTCTCGGAGAGAAGTTAGAGGACATCTCCGTGGTCCGGCGTTTCCTACGTGCCGCTCCACTGCGCTGCATGCCGATTGTGTCAGCGATCGAGCAGTGTGTTGATCTCAAGACTCTCACCTTGGATGATCTGGTTGGTCACTTCAAGGCCCATGATGAGCGGACGAAGTTGAGTTACGACAATGCAAAACAGGATGAGTACCTGATGTTAACGCGTGCTCAGTGGCTGGCAATGGTTTCCAAAGAGAACAGTTTCGACAAGGCATCCGGTAGCGGCGGAAAGTGCCGTCCCGCAAAGGACACCGACGAACAGTCGGAGAAGCCAAGGAAGAAAAAGTTTGACAAGAGGAAGATACGTTGCCACAACTGTAATCTGCTCGGGCACTTCAAGTCGGAGTGCAAGAATCCCCCGAAGGAGAAGGCGCTCATGGCCCAGTTAGAAGATGAAAGTGACATGATGTTGATGTGTGAGCTTGTGGACGAGGAGAGTCCAGTTCTTCATGCACATGCTAAAGAAATTGTCCCGCTACATGAAGAAAAAGTTCGCCCCGAAGATCATGGTTCGGAAACTCGTGCCGATACTACGGACGAGGGGGATGATTCCGAAACCTACATCGATGTTACATGCATAAGTGCTTACTTTGCTGGAGCGGATGCAGCAATTGCCGCGTGTGCTCGGCCATGAAGAAGCAGTCTCCGTACGATGCGTCCAGAAAAAACAAAGGCGTACGTGGCTCCGAAAGTCCACGAAGCACAGTTTGCTAGTCCAAAGATGAACACGTATACAGTGACAAAGGTATCGGACGCTGGTGTAACGTGCCCTACACGTCATAGACCAGGGGAGCACGTCGCTCTGTTTGGTGGCACTGGAAGCCAACCACCGTGTGACACAGCACCGGCTCAAAGGAATTCGCATGCATGCACGCAGCAAAGTGCAGACATGCTAGAGGCCGACGACCGAAGCAGCCTAGCAGCAAGATGAGTGGCTAGCTCACATGGTGGTCTATGCCAAGCAAAGCAAAGGAGCAGGCCAGAAACGGCCAGAATATGGCAGAGAAGATGCAGCGCCAATTGCATGCCCACGGGATGTGCTTGCATCACTTGGTGGCCAGTCAAAAAGTATGTTCTGTACACTGCCTCTTAGGCAAGAAGCGAGCATCAGCGGTGGCTCGCGGTTATCAAGAAAATTGTACGCAGGGGAAGAGGCTTCTTCGGCACCTGCGTCGCCTTCGAAAGTACTGGAGGAAAGGACACTGTCATCTAGATCATTGTTGCTTCAACCGGAGTTGCACCCGTATCCGGAGAAAATTCTTCGAACGATTGACCCGGAAAAGGTGAAATGGAGTGGGCGACGGTGTCTAAGCGCCAAGGAACCGGCGGATTTTGAGGATGCGAACACGAAGGAGTGTTAGCGTCACGCTATGGAAGAGGAGTTGAGGTCGACCCACGACAATAATGCATGGGTGCTTGTGGATCTTCCCAACAATGAAAAAGTCATGGATCTCAAGTGGGAATTTATGATCAAGAAAGATGCCGATGGGGCCGTGAACCACAAAGCAAGGCTAGTAGCCAAAGAGTACGTGCAAGAGGAAGGTGCGGACTTCGAAGAAGTGTTCGTTCCCGTTGCAAAGATGAAATCGGTGGAATTACTCATCGCTCTCGCGGTTCAGGAATCATGGAAGATACATCACATGGATGTAAAATCCGCGTTTTTGAATGGGGAGTTAGAAGGAGATGTTTATGTGAATCAGTCACCGGGATTCATCAAAGAGGGAGAGGAACACAAGGTATTGAAGCTACACCAAGTCTTGTACGGGCTACGGCAAGGCTCTCGGGTATGGAACATCAAACTTGATCAGATGATGATTTCTCTTGGATTTGAGAAAGCCCCACTAGAGTATGCTATGTACAAGAGAGGTGAAGGAAGGGATCGTCTACTAGTTGGCATCTACGTCGATGATCTATTGATTACTGGAGCAGATGAAGAGGTGATTGCAAAGTTCAAGCTACAGATGAAGGAGCTTTTCAAGATGGATGATCTAGGCCTTTTGAGTTGCAACCTCGGGAAAGAGGTACATCAAAAGCTGGAGGGGATCACACTATGCCAGGAGGCATATGCAAAGAAGGTACTTGAAAGCCGTGGCATGAAAGATTGCAATCACGTTGTCGCTTCAATGGAACCTGGTCTTGAGATGAGCAAGAAGGAGATGGTGAAACTACTTGTGTATAGTGGTAGTGACAAGGATGGGATTGTTGACGACTGTAAGAGTACCTCGGACGTGGCATATTTCCTTGGCAGAAGCATAGTAAGCTGGCTATCACGAAGACAGAAAGTGGTGACATCGACTTCAAGTGAAGCATAGTGTCAAGGTGTGTGGCTAGGGAGGCTACATGGCGATCTCATAGATCGAGATCCGAAACAAGTGGTGCTCAACGTTGACAGCGAGTTTACGACTTTTCTGCATGAGTATTCAATGCGGCGTGAAAGAAGCAAGCACATTGATACAATGTATCACTACATGAAGGATGGCGTGGAAGAAGGGAAGACGAAGGTCAACTACAATCGCACCGATGATCAGCTGGCGGACATCCTGACCAAAGCTTTGGATAGAGAGAAGCTCTTGGAGATGGGAAGAAGGATCGGCGTCAGAACTGTGATGTGATGACGTCGTGTTTAAGGGGATGATTGTTGGAATTAAACCCGACTTTTGGTCGCCGTGTCCGGCTCGTACACGGAGCAGTCACCTATTAGTACTAGGATTAGAACATCTATCCGAGTAGGCTAGATTAGATCGGTCCTAGGTACTATATATACGTGTGTATACCCCTTGTAAGCTATATCGTGATTTGAGAAGCAATACAAAGAACCAGGAGCGATACGCCCCTGTGGCAATACATCAGCTTCGTGTCCGTACGTGTGTTAAGTACTAGTAGATCGATCCAAGAATCGATTAGCTAGCTGCGTACGTAGTAGACGAGCTAGTTGAATCAATCGGCCAGTGCAGCTGTTTGAGCTAGCTTGCTACGTTGCTTACTACGGTGCATCTCGGCGTAAAGTCAACTGGTCGAGTTCGTCAGTAAGCTTTTTCTGTCATCGTCGTTCGTCGTCGGTCGTATCACCGTCGTCGGAAGTACTTGGCGTCGGAACTGGGCCAACAGCTAAATGCCAAGTTTCGGCAGTGCAGGGCGGCGTCCAGTTATGCCGGACTGCTAGTTTTACTTCGCTATGACACCATCCTGTAAATTCTATTTCCTAATCTGAAATCTTAATATAATGACGCACGCGCAAAACTTTTGGGTGTTCTGAAAAAGAAAACCCGCACAAGTAGAAACAGCTATGGCCGATAGCAAGGTGAGGGCATCAACGATCTGTCCACCAGGTGCTCTCAAACCTAATCCCTATTTAATTTAGACTAATTTAGTCTGTTGAATAATTATATTAGTGAGTATAGTGTGTGCAGATGCACCAGTCCATTCATCAAATTATTTAGGGAAGATATATAGTAGGTTAGTTGATCATGTTGTCACATACCAAGATTTCAAGATAGTTGCTAGTTTAAAATTCAGGTTCAGTCTTTTTTTTAGCATCTCGACAAGCCTATAATGTATGTAGTGTTTGAATTTATTCATTTCTCTATTACAAAAAACATGTATCCTATATACCTAAGATATTGATCCCCACTACCACTATTTATCTAAACATGCAGCCCATCCACCTCAGCGTGTAGCCACGTCAACAAGGCTCTCCACCCATGGGATGCGTTCAGTTTGAGCCCTCCCAAGCGGGAAACGATCGAGCACTTCCTGTCTCCACCAGATCGCCTTCTTTTCAGGGAACTCCCCATCTTCTCCACGGAAATTACTCCGAGAGCTATCGATTCCTCCTCCCTCTTCACCTTCTCCACCAAATCCCATTAATCTATCTCCAAGTAACTGATGCAGTTGTTTTCCCCTTTAAGAAGCATATTCCGGTCGCCTCGATATCTTCCTGGTCATGCCCCTCCTCACCAGATTTCGCCCGTCGTCGAAACCAATCGCTTGCTGCTACCACACATGTTGGCGGTGGCACATCTGCAGTCCTGGCCATCGTTGTCATCCTTCCAATTACCTCTGCGTTGAGCCCCTGACTCAATTAATCAAGCCTTTTGGTAGTACAGATGCAGATTGCCTCTCCTCACGTGTGGCCTTGGTAAGCACCGATGCCCGTTATACTTAAATAATGGATGGATATGGCTTCTTCTTCTTTGATGTAATTGTGCAGGTATATACTGAATCTTCTAGAACTCCCAATGTCCAAGTCACGGTACATCACCAAGTTGATAGCTCGAGTCAATCTCCAAGATTGTGTATTGATTATTCATAAAGGTTCGTTGTACAATATTTTCTTCAGAAAAAACAGCCTGTGGTTAGTTTCATGGTACTAACTTTCTGTGAGTAAGTTTGTTGTACTTAGTCAACCAGTATATGAACCATGCCTCTATCTCCACACTAATTCATGAAATCAGTTTACTAGCCACGCGATTTACCAACCAGATGTCTATTACAACAGTATAGTTAAGGCCACTTGCTTCTAGCCAAACAGGACATTTGACACAATGTTTCCATGTTTTATCTCTTAACATTAAAAGAAAATAATTTATAACACAGTTCTGCTGCAACGCTTACCAGGTTCTTCCTGATCCCGCAATGCCCAAACTTCCTGTGCTCTGTTGCTTCTTTACTATATCATGCACCTGGCCAGTTGATTTTTGCCCTGCCTTCATTGATTATGTTCCGAGATGAGTCAACGTATTATGAGACACACCTTCTGTGTGTTAGCATTTTCCCCCAAACATAATATATTAGCACGCTGTTAGCCAGATTGACTGTAGAAGCCACTTTTTACATCAGTGCTAAGGTTGATTGGCATGCAAAATGTACACAGAAAATGTACCATTAGTTGAACACAAGTTGCTAATAAATATTTTTATTGAAATCTTCTAATTAATACATCGACCAACCTTAGTTGCTGCTGCTGAGAAACGTCACATGCATATGCAACTTCACAGGGTTAGTTAGGTCCATCAAGCAATCTGAAATCTTCAGTCCCGCGGTATGATATCTACCGATTTCTCTGCAACTCATTTGATCAATGTTCTTGGTATAAATCAAACAATAACCTCTCAAGAAGATGTTCACTAACTCAGCAGTCAAATGAATAATTCTTATCATATTTGCAAGTATCAAATTTCACCTTTATCCATAGCTGTAAGCTTTTGCCATTCCTTTCTTGGTACCTTGCAGGTTTAGTTACTATTTTCAAATAAATGGCATCTAGCGACCCATCTTTCAGGGAGTATCTTTGAACCCATAAACCTTGGGGGGCTTCAACATGTTTCAAGACATTGTGGGGTTTATTTTGGTCCGAGGAGTGTTACACAGAGATTGAAACATTTATGATCCAACTTACAATTTGTGTTATGACAAAAGAATCTTGCTGCGAGCATTTATATTTGAGGAGATGTTCTCGAGAAATCTCTACTTTTTAATTTTACTACTATCTTGTTGGTTACATGTATGAAGCTAAGTAATAGCTTCTTGGTGTCTTGCAGTTTGAAAGGCCTTTTGCTGCTCATGCTTAACCGAACTTATGCAACATGGTTACATCGCCGTTTCTTTGTCACTATCATGGTTCACACTGCAGCAATGCTGAGGTATTGTAATATATTTTTGTTCTTTCGTACAACAATAAACTACGTTAATGCTAACCTCTAATATCATTTATTTTGCAGTGGGTTGCTACGAGTTATTCCTTTTACCAAGGGGTACTAGATTGAGTGATTTAGATCCTGATGTTATTCAATTTTGTGGACTTCACTCTTTTCACTATATTCAGAAGCGGACTGTGTCAGAACTATTCCAGTTCTTGGGCTATATTGCTATCTTCACTCACGTTCTAGATTGTGCTTTCTAACATCTTATTATTTTAGGCACTTATAATTAATTTTTTCAAACCGTCATGCCTGCAGGTTTGTTGTTGATGTCCTGTTGATGGTGATGTTGCTCAGTGTCAAGGATGCTTCAGGATTGCCTTTTTTCCAACAAATAATGCACTACATTGCAGTGCTGGACTATAAAAAAATATGGCTTCTACTTCTAACTACAACTACTATAGTTTAATATACAATTTATATTTACAATGCAAATATCGTTTCATAGAAATGTACTGTCTTATAACTGATTCATACTGTTCTCATCTTTTTGACGTGGATGTTACTTCGAAAATACACAACAGATTTCCGCAGCAACGCGCGGGGTATCATCTAGTTCTAGAAATTCCAGGGCCCCAATTTTCATTTCACACCGGGGCCACGAATTTCTAGAGACGGCCCTGGTGGCCACAGATGCCTTCATTGTACACGGAACATCTCCTCCCGCCAAACATGCATCGAGCATAAGCTGTGAAATAAATCGAATAAAAAACTAGCACGGGTGTCACTATCCTCCTAACCGTCCAACCACAAGTTGGTTTGATATCTGCGGCTTGTTTGCCTAACTGCATTTTGCTTGGTTGTACGCAAAAAATGTTGGTCCTGCATGGCATGCTACTTGAAGCACCATTGGGGCCTGGCTGAGGACGACTGCTCAAATCAACCGTTCTCTAGGGCCAGGCCCGAGAGCGCACATGCGTGGCTCTGGCGGTACATGTGTGTATGTTGTTTGTACATATTTTCCTTTAATCACCTCCTGAATCATTTTCACTCAGTATGTTCTCTTCTACACATATGTGCTTCGATTCGAGATGAGTTGTACATGAAAAAAATGATGCTTGATGTTTGAATTCCATTTAGGCGATCCGACCGTAGTTTCGTTCACTGTACATGTTGAATTTTGTCTTCATTTTTGAAGCCTTTTTGGAAGAAATTCAACAAATTAAATTCATGGCCCATGGTCGACGGTTTCGAATTTCCTTTTGACGAGTAGCTTCACCTCGTTGTTTTATATGACTTTCATGTTGTACGTTTTTGTTTCACAGATCGTAGTTGAGTAGATCTACATGTCACTACTGTACTTTAATATGCATGTGACACACCTAATCTCCTTCACTCCTAATCTTGTTCACTAGTCTTTCCTAATGTACACAACCTTCAAATATTTATTTAATGGTCCCATACATATTTAATTAAGAATATTTGAATGGTACAGTCAGTGGGAATTCTTTCGAAGTAGCTTATTTCATTACAATTATTGCATGATTGTATGTTTCAAACTAAACTTCTTTCAAATGAGGCTAGTTGGCAATTCATTACAAACTTATCTATTTCGATATGGTTTCCCTCTAACAAAAGAAGGCCCTTTCTGGGATATGGTTGTATTGCCATTCCTCTCGCTGAACAAAACTATGACATCCAACAAGGAAATGATAGTCGGCGGCAGTTTGAAGCACATGTTACTCAATATAAGCCTGCCCATTAGCCTATAGTTAAATTATTATGCCGCAGGATGAGCTGCTAAAGTAGACGCCTTAGAGATGGGATGGAGCGTTTAGCTGCCCGACCACCCATGAAATGGATCTCAGTGGGAGGTACCCTCTAGTTCGTGTACACATGAAGGTTTGTGCCGAATACATTGTTCCTAACATCTTCCAATCCCACAACATATCTACCAAAACACTCACTGTATAGCATGCACATCATGAAGTCGTATACAAAGGAAGGGGAAATGGTGCAACTTGCAATAGTGTTTGTAGTGGCACTTCGAGCATGAAAAGCTCGGTTAGAAGCACTGACACTTATAGTACCCAACTAGCGTAGTGGTCTGGTGTAACATCATGGAGCATTGTTGTATGAATCAATTATTGCGGTACTTCTATTGCCCGTGAATATTATTAACTCTATGCAAAATTGAATGGGTTGCCACACGGCAATCATTTAGGGCTTTTTAACATAACTAAATGATCTTGGACATTGCTAGTGTGCTAAAATGGTCATGAAAATGTATCTATGTTTGTGTGCACGTGTGCAATGATGTGAAATAGTTGTCAATCATACCAGGATATACAAGGTCATGAAAATGTATCTATGTTTGTGTGCACGTGTGCGATGATGTGAAATAGTTGTCAATCATACCAGGATATACAATAAAAATTCTTAGGTCATACTTATGTGGCGACATGAGTTCTCAACACAAAACTATGATTACTAGCGTTACTAAGGGTGAATGCAAAAGGCAACATTATGTGACAAAAGAAGCAAATGTGAGATTCAACTTCACTCTTTCCCATTTTCACAAGGTGAGAGAGATATGACTAACTTTTCCATTGCAAATTGTTTTTGAAACTGCCCTCGGCGGCCCCCTTCCTAACGACATCACCATCGTTGAGGAGGGGAGGGTCATTAGGCAACGTTCCCAAAGCTTTGCAATGGGTCCCCCCCCCCCCCCCCCCCCCCCCAGCCACTCCATTCTTAGTCTACAAGAGTTGGACGGTGACAGATGTCAACTTTTTGCAAAAGAAGGCTGAATCAGATAGAGTAGGGAACGTGGTAGGTGGGTGCTGGCCACCATGGTCCTCCTTGATATTGTCGACTCGCTATTTGGAAAATTCGTATGGGTGATGTAAATCAAGTGACGGGAAGGTTCAGAGACCCATCACTGGTAATCTGGCCAAATACTATTGGTGGATGCAAAACAACTCCTGCCACTAGAATTACGTTATCCGTGATGGGCTCACTGTTCCACCTGCCGTTGGTAGTTTGGGCCCAGATTATCCTTGGGCGAAAATTACTAAGTAGCGAGTACCCCCAAGCATGTCCTCCACTTGTCATTTGAGAAAAGTGACATGCCGCTAGAGATGCCCACCACTGTTAATATAGCTATCAATTTGGCCCACCATAGCCGTGGGGAAAGCCTTACGAGTGGCGGGCACTTAGGGAGGCCCGCCATTGGTAGAATATATATGTATTTTTGTTTCATGTCTTTTCTTATATTTTTAGTGTGCTGTTTTTACGATATTATATGAAAAATGGTTTGAACTTTACAGGTTTCATTATTTTTTACAATTTAGTCATTTTATTAATATATATATATATATATTTTTTAATTAAATTTGAAATATAAGTACAATTAAAAATTTCCAAAGAGTGGAAGAAATATCCTAAATATCTTAATTAATATATATTTTGGTGTTATGAAATAAAAGTTTGGCATTTGCAAATATGAGTATGGAAAAATTGAAACACCCAAACTTATGAAAGAATATGATTTTCTAAAAGTTATGACTTTGCATGGTGTCATTACATGACCTGTAGAGTATGTGGTTAAAATTTTAAAGATATTTTGAAAGGCTACGATGTAGGTTGTTTCTAAAGTGCAAACGGTCTCGAGGCACCCACACGGTCGCATGTGAAATTAATGAACATGTTTTTTTTCTTTTTCTTTTTTGCGGGATGAAATTAATGAACATGTACACACACGGGGTGAGACAAACGCATGACAAATGACCATCGACAAGAGCGCTAACCTGTTTTGTCTTTGGCTCTTCGTTTAGTACTCGATCATGTCAACATGCAAGTTCTCGTCTGACCCAGTGAGAGGAACCCAAGAATCTTTTGTCGAAGGATTATATAGGGCTCATCTCCTATTTTATTTGTATAGTATAGTTGAGGTTGTGACCCACCTATGTACTTATATATACATGTCTGGTGCATCGATCAATACATTGAGATTGCACAGCCCATATCTTGTCCTTCTACATGGTATCTATTGCAGCACGATCCTAACCCTAATAGTCGCCACCGCCGCCGCGCCTCCACGCGCCGCCGCCGCCGCTACTCCCCGCCGCCGTCACCAGCCGCCGCCGCCGCCACGCTCCTTCCGGTCGCCGCCACCGCTGCTGGTCACCGCCGCCTCTCCCACCATCTCGCCCGCAGCTGCCGCCTCTCTCCAAGGCCGCCGCCGCCGCTTGCTCCCGCTTCAGCCAATGCACCCGCACCATCACCTCCCACCCGCGCCGCACGCCTCCCCTCCCCTTCCAGCCGCGCCGCCACCCTTCCCCTCCTCTCCCACCCGCGCCGCACCCGCACCACCCGTCTCCCTCCACCCGCGACGAGTTCCGAACCCTAGCCATGAGCTCCTCCTCGTCCACCGTTTCCAACCCGTTCGCCGGTCCCGATGTCACTCTCGCCCGCGACCTCAACATCCATGAGCGTGTTCCGGTCAAGCTTGATCACACCACCCCGTCCTACTCCACTTGGAAGCGGTATTTTTCGCTTGTGTTCCGTGAGTACCTCCTGCACGGCCACGTGGACGGCCCTGTGGACTCGGCACTCATGATCAACGACGAGGAGTGGATGATCCTCGACGCCACCATCATCCGCTGGTTCTACCTCACCATCTCCAGCGACCTCTTCCACATCGTGGTGGACGACGAGGACGACGCCTATGCGGTCTGGACCAAGCTCAACGGCCTCTTCACCGACAATCGGCTACAACGCAAGGTCCTGCTCTATGGTGAGTTTTACGGGTGCCAGCAACTTGACTCATCCATCGATGATTTTTGCATGCGTCTCAAGAAGCTCGCCGATGAGCTCCGTGATGTTGGGGAAAACATCGGCGACGAGATCCTCGTCAGCACCCTCTCTGGTGGCCTCAACGAGGACTTCGAGAACGCTGCCTCCAACCTCACCCTCATCCCGAAGCCCACCTTCGCCAAGGTGGTCGCTTACCTCAAGTTGGAGGAGCGCCGGATGCGGGTGGCGCGGACTCGCGCGACCCACACCGCCCTCGTCGCATTCACCCGCGGGGGTTCGGCCCCGTCACCGCCGCGCCCGACACCGCCACAGCCGGCGGCGCCCGCCTTCCCGCCAGGCTTCCCGCCCGCACCGGCCGCCCCCATCCCGCCACCCCAGCCGGCGGCCAACGGGGGGGAGGGTGTCGTCGCGGCGGTCGTCGTGGCGGCCGCAAGCAGGGAGTCACAGGTGCTCAGGGAGGAGCGCCCCGCCCACCGCAGCAGGCTTCTCAGCCGGCCCCATGGTACGCCGGCCAGAACCCATGGACAGGCGTTGTACACGCCTACTCCATGCTGGTTCCTCGGGCCCCTGCCCCGGGCATTCTCGGCACCCAGCCTCAGCCATACCAGGCATACTACGCCGCGTCGCAGCCCTATGCGGCGCCCTACGGTCAGCAGCCGCTGCCAGGTGGGCCGCTGCTGCTGCCCCTGACGGCCGCGCCGCCTCTCCCACCGGCACCCTGGGACCCGGCCCTCCTGGCGGCTCTCCACAACGCTCCTTTCCCGTCCAGCTACACCGGCGGCGACAATTTGGTACATGGACAGCGGCGCCACCGCTCACATGGCGGCGTACCCCGGTAACGTCCACACCGCCCATCCTGTCCACACCTCCAACTGCATCACCGTCGGTGACCGCTCTTCCCTTCCCATCACTCATATTGGTCATACATATTTTCCGTCTAACTCCACTCCTATATCCATGTCTAATAATCTAGTCTCTCCTAAACTTATTAAAAATCTTGTTTCTGTTCGTTCTCTTACACGTGAAAATCCGGTTACCGTTGAATTTGACGAATGTGGTTTTTCTGTTAAGGACGCTCGCACGCGTATGGTGCTCCACCGATGTGACAGCCCCGACGAGCTCTACCCGGTTCACTCCGCCACCTCCACCACTTCCGCCGCCCCTGTCGCTCTCGCCACCGGAGTAGATCTTTGGCATGCTCATTTGGGTCATCCTAATCCTGCCACCCTTCGCCACATACTTCGGAGTTTTTCTTTCATGTGTAATAAGAACGAGGATCACTCGTGTCATGCATGTCGCCTCGGCAAACATGCTCGTCTTCCGTTTAGGGCTTCTTCTTTTGTTGCATCGTACCCATTTGAGTTAATTCATAGTGATGTTTGGACATCTCCTGTTGCCAGTAATACGGGCTTTCTTTATTATCTTGTCATACTTGACGATTTTTCGCATTATGTGTGGACCTTCCCGTTGCGCCGCAAGTCGGATGTTATATCCACTCTCGCCACTTTCTACTCTTATGTTCTCACGCAGTTTGGTCGTCCCATTCTTGCGTTGCAGACAGACAACGAGAAGGAGTTTGACAACCTCGCTGTTCGTAATCTTATCACCACACATGGCACGATTTTTTGTCTCACTTGCCCGTACACCTCGCAGCAGAACGGTCATGCTGAGCGCATCCTTCGCACTCTCAATGACTGCGTTAGGACTCTTCTCTTTCATGCCAATGTGCCTCCGTGCTTTTGGCCTAACGCTCTTGCCACCGCTTCTCTCCTCATCAACATCCGCCCATGTCGTACTCGCGGGAACTTTACACCTCATCATCTTCTCTTCGGTGCACCCCCCTCTTATGATGGGCTTCGCATCTTCGGCTGCCTTTGCTACCCTAGCGTCGCCGCTAATGTGCCTCATAAGCTTGCACCCCGCTCCGTCGCCTACATCTTTCTCGGCTACCCACCTAACACCAAGGGCTATCGCTGCTATGATCTCGTCTCCCATCATGTTTTCACCTCCCGACACGTTTAATTTGATGAGATGGTGTTTCCGTTTCAGCAGCAGGTACCCCTTGTCGCCTCGTCACCGCCGGCCACCGCCGGCCCTTCGACGACTTCGTCAGGTGGACGGTCCCGTCTGGCCCGTGGACCGCCTCTGGGCTTTGGCGGTCCTCGCGCCCTCACGCCGGTGCCCGCCCCCTCGGCCTCCTCGGCCGGCTCTGACGGTGTAGCCGGCGCCCCGTCTTCACCCGCCGCCCGCGACTCGGGCGCCGCGGGATCGGGCGCTGCAGGCTCGGCCGCCTCTTCCGTGGCCTCAACGCCAGCCACCACGCCGGCCCTGACGCCGGTCCCCTCGCCGGCTCTGACACCGGCTACCTCGCCGGCCCCGACGCAGGCTACCTCGCCGGCCATGACGCCGGCCGCTTCGCCGGCCCCGATGCCGGCCGCCTCGCCCATGGCTCCGACGGCGCCGTCCGGCCCAGTCACCCGCGCTAGTACCAGCATTCATCGTCCGAGCCTCCGGTACTCGAGCGACGAGTACGTCCTGGCTGCTTCCACCGCGGAGCCGTCGCCCATTCCCGCATCCGCTCGCGCCGCCCTCCGTGATCCTCACTGGCTTGCGGCGATGCAGGAAGAGTTCGATGCTCTTCAACGGAACCGCACCTGGACCCTGGTTCCCCGGCCTCCTCGCGCCAACGTCATCACCGACAAGTGGGTCTTTCGCCATAAGACCCGCTCGGATGGTACTCTCGAGCGCTACAAGGCTCGCTGGGTGGTCCGCAGTTTCCGCTAGCGCGCTGGAGTGGACTTCACTGAGACGTTTGCCCCGGTTGTCAAACCGGGCACGATCCGCACCGTCCTCCAGCTCACCGTATCCCGCGGCTGGCCTGTTCACCAGATGGATGTCTCCAACGCCTTTCTCCACGACCATCTTGAGGAGCAGGTGTATTGTGAGCAACCCACCGGTTTCGTCGACGCCTCACTTCCCGGCCATGTGTGTCTGCTGTCCCGCTCTCTTTACGGGCTCAAGCAGGCACCCCGAGCCTGGTACCAGCGGATCGCCGGGTTTCTTCAGACACTGGGCTTCAGCGTTACTCGCTCGGACGCCTCACTGTTTGTCTATCGCCACGGTGACACGACTGCATATCTGTTGCTTTACGTCAATGACATCATCCTAACGGCCTCCTCCGCAGCTGTTCTTCAGCAGATTACTCTCCGGCTGCGTGACGAGTTTGCTATCAAGGACCTAGGTGCTCTACATTATTTCCTTGGCATTGAGGTCGTTCCGCGTCCGAACGGTTTCTTCCTTCATCAGCAGAAGTATGCACTTGAGCTTCTTGAGCGTGCTGGCATGCTCAACTGTCACCCTGTTGCTACTCCTATTGACATGAAGGCCAAGTTCTATGCTCTTGAGGGCTCGCCTCCGTCGGATGCTCCTTTCTACCGGTCTATTGTCGGCGCTCTTCAGTATTTGACTCTCACCAGACCGGATCTTCAGTATGCTGTTCAGCAGGTGTGTCTCCACATGCATGCCCCTCGTGACTCTCATTGGACTCTCGTGAAGCGGATCCTTCGTTATATCCGCGGCACGATGACCCTTGGGTTGACACTTACGGCGTCTACTTCTCAGGAGATGGTGGACTACTCCGATGCAGACTGGGCCGGCTGCCCCGATACTCGTCTGTCCACCTCTGGCTACTGCGTCTACCTCGGTACTTCACTCATTTCGTGGTCGTCCAAGCGACAACCCACGGTTTCACGCTCCAGCGCGGAGGCTGAGTACCGAGCTGTGGCCAACGCTGTTGCCGAGTGCACCTGGCTACGACAGTTACTTCAGGAGCTGCATCACGACGTATCCCAGGCTACGGTTGTCTACTATGACAACGTCTCTGCGGTGTACCTCTCCGCCAACCCTGTTCATCATCGCTGGACTAAACACATTGAGCTGGACATTCACTTTGTGCGCGAGCAGGTGGCTCTTGGACGCATTCGGGTTCTCCATGTGCCGACTGCCCAACAGTTCGCCGATGTGATGACGAAGGGACTGCCGACTTCTACCTTCGAGGAGTTTCGTTCCAGTCTTTGCGTCACTGGCGCCGCTTCGACTGCGGGGGGTGTTGAGTATATTGTGTACGTGTATATTTGTGTGTAGGGCCCACCTCCTGTTTTCTTTGTATAGTTGAGGTTGTGGCCCACCTCTGTACTTATATATACGTGCCTGGTGCACCGATCAATACATTGAGATTGCACAACCCATATCTTGTCCTTCTACAAAAACAAACACCGTTTCCGTCTGCGGACTGGTCCATCAGTCCATGGACACATACGAGAGCTGGCCATCTTAATCTAGTCGCATATATTTCAAATCAGATTTCAACAAACCGAATGACATTCATACAAACCGGATGATTTTCATAAACTGAAGGATATTCATTACATTTTTGACATTTTTCATTAAGAAAAACAACCGGAACTAAACCTAGCCTATGGCGGCGCCCGTCTGGCACATTCTAGTTTACTTCTGGCGATCACCGGGCTCATCTCGCCATTTCCATGAGCCACGTATATGCTTATAACATAACCAGTGATGCATCCCTAAACAATGTTTTGCTTTCGTGATTGATCCTTGTGCCATGTTGTACTCTGTAATTGCATCTTCTATGTTTTCTGTTTTACTGTATAGTTCTTCACCCTGTTTTGCTCATAAACAGGGTCAGTTTATCAAAAAAATTTATGCGGTATTCAATATAAATTGGGTCAATGGTTTTTCTTATCAGAGTTCCCACATACATCAGATTATTCTGTTTTTTAAATCAAATAAGTATATAGGTGGGAGCCCCCCCCCCCCCCCCCCCCCCCCCATTTTTGTAAGAAGACCAGCCTATTTTATTCCTAAGTGGTGTGTTATCATGTCTGTATATTAGTCGAGCATCTACCACATTCAGATAATCAGATGGAACTATGGATGTATGTCCATGTGTCTCTCCACTTGCTTATCCTTGCAAGAAACTAGCTGAATTCAGTGGAGATATTGTTGAATTTAATGATTTTCAATGGTTTCAGTTTCTATACCAACCAATGGACCGGAATTGTTATTTAAATTTATTTGCAATTTTGACAAATCAATATGTGTTTACTATTGTAATAAATGAAATATTTTTACACAAAGGCAATTGATTCTGTATGTACCATAAAGGCTGAAATTTCAGAATTCTTGGATACACGTACCATTAACTCCTATATAGGTCTTCCTCCTTCTCGCATGTCACTAACCTAGTGATCCACCATCCTACCCAAACAGGCCATGCAACATACTGTCATACCATACTACTCTCTCCATAGTCTAGTTCGCACAGAGAGAAGCACACATACCAATGCATGTGATGGCGTTATATTTTGGACGACAAAACCCCCTATCGATTTGTACCAAACACCATGTGCCCAATGCGTCAGTAGACTACAAAATTGGAGTAAAACTACTGTTCCCTCCCATCATCTGGCTCTGTCCCATCACATGTGTAGGAGAGGAAATAAACAAGGGAAGTAGGCGACGCATTGGGTGGGTTGGCGGAGGGTTAGTTTTGTCTAGAATTGGGCTGGACTCGAACTACTCACTACATTACGGCATTGTCTCAGAAAACTAATACTCTATATTTAGGAACAGAGGCAGTATGTGTTTGGTTGTGATAAATTTACTCATATAAATGGGAGGTACTGTCGTTATTTTCTGACAATGTCTATCGGACCTCCAGCTAGGACGATCACATTTGTGATTTCATCTAGAATGCCTGCTCGACCATTGGATCCCTTGATCGACATAGCACCTGAATAGCTTCGTCACTCACGAGTGCTTTTTTTTTATCTGAGGATAATAGTTATTGGCAGTCTGCCATTTTGTTGTCAAGCTGCCGGCAGAGGCATGAGGACATTATTAGCGGGGGCCCGGTCAACGCTTACTTTCGGGCATGATGCATACTACAAAACTGGTTTGATTCTCCTCTTATGCCAAGTCGCCGAGAGTATAGAGCAAGCTGATTATTAGCACATCTTGGCAGAGTCTGGCTGACCCTTCTAAATACCTTTGCATATTTAAACTTATATTCTCAAATGGAATCATCACACAAACAAACATATACAAAGCAAACTCTAGTCGGTTTATCTATGAAGTAAATTTACTGATCTTGTGGGACATGGTTAGTTTCGTTTTGATCGTTGTGTTTTTTTTTAAAAGGTGGTGAATGTCTTGGACCTGTACATTGAGTGATGTGCACAATTGTCGGTGTATTAAAGTTTGAGCCCTTTGGTACCCCTTACTTGTGCACGGGCAGTTGCAGCCACACCCGCGGCAAGGCCTGACTGGGGCAGCTGGTGGCGAAATACAAGACGACCAAAACGACGTCCAAGCCAGTAACCAAAGAGCAGGAGACAAACAGACCCCCGGCAAGATCCTTGTCGGGGCTGCTCGCGAAGCCCCGGCAAGATCCTTGTCGGGACGGCTCGCAAAGCATTGACAACACCACCATCCTTGATGTTGAGAGCTCTGACAACGTCAAGACCAAGGCCCAGGGGAGCATACGTAGTGGCATGCAGATCTTTGTGAAGACTGGTGGCATGAAACTCTTCGTGAAGACAAGAAGGCAAAGTTCCTAGCAAAATCCTTGCTGGGGACGTCTGCGAGGCCCTGGCAAGATCCTTGCCGGGGACGTTTTCGAGGCCACGGCAAGACTCGCGCTCGACAAGGCTCCGCCGCCCCGCCGCCGCTCCAGCGCAGCGACTGACCTGCCAGCCTGGCAAGCACTTGCATGGTGTCATGCAGATTTTCGTGAAGATCCTGCCACCGTTCCAGCGCAGTGGCTAGCCAGCCAGCTTGGCATTGCATGCCTCGTTAGCATGGATGTGTGTCAAGACGGGGTGTAGCGGCAACGGACGGGACGGGCTCTATTCCCGTCCCCGATAAAGTTGGAGGGCACGTAATTAAGTAGCGCATTAATGCGTTTGTCTTAAGACGTCAGTGATAAACATGTACAGTGTAGCTACTTTACACCTCTGCGTGCCACTGTGGCGACCCTTGGACGTATAAAAGGAGGTCCAGGGCCTACTGAAAAAGGATTCGGACTTTTTGAACTCTCCGGCCCAGCTTGCACGCGTAGCAGATGGCCGAAGCTCAAGAACACTCAATATACACCCAAAAGAGGGATTAGGGTTTTACGCTTCTCAGCGGCCCGGACCTGGGTAAAAACTCATCGTGTTGATCGCTAGATCTGCTCTTTGTGCACTCCTCTCTCCCCGCCAACCTTAGAAGGGATCCACGTGATCCCATAGATGTCGTTTCCCCGACAACAATCTTTTACTCCATCCGATCCATATTAATGTCAGTGACTTTATAACTTTATATATGGGTCAAAGGGAATATTAAATATCTCAAAGTTCACCATCCGGGTTCAGAAAAGTTTAAGAACAAAATTACCCTTACGAAATACAAATGAAAATTAAATAACTAACGTGAATTCCCTAGAATGCCCACCCCATGGGCGGTTGTGACATACGCATGACCAATGACCATCGACAGCCAGCGAGCCGCTCGGAAGTCAAAAGTAAATTATGGACTCGAAGAATTGGGGCTGTCAAGCTCGGGCATAATCTGCTCCACCTTCCCGTCCTGCTGCGTCTTCTCCATCGCCTGCTTGCCGGCTCCACTCCGCCGGGATGACGAGCCGAGCTGCCAGCCTCAATGAAATTCTTAGTAAGCTTGGTTCGTCGGCCTTCTGTAGCAAAATGCTTTCAGTTCTTTCTCTCTGTGCTCTGTCTTGGCTGTGTCTCTGAGGTCATGGTTTGCACGTTCTTCCCCACACATGCTGATTGATGTATATACACGTACGTGAGCTAGGAGGGGTGAAGGAGCCGTGGACGCCTAGTCCGACTGGCACACAGTGGGAAAGCAGGAACGATATGAGTGAGAGTGATGTGTTTGATTATTTACTGATTGGCTCTCCAATGGTTGCTGAATTTCATGGTATTCTAGAATTATACCGTGTTCCATTGTTTTCCACAATATCTCTTATTCATCTGCATTTTAAAGATTATAAAATATTTGGTACTCCCTCCGTTCAGGATTACTTGTCTCCGAAATGGATGTATCTAGAACTAAAATACGTCTAGATACATCCATTTCCGAGACAAGTAATTCCGAACGGAGGGAGTAGTTCAGAGCAGCATAATTTTTGAATTTTCTAAAATACTTGCCCAATCCACACAAGAAAGGCAACGACTCGATCAGTTCACGTGCCCAAGATGTAGTCCTCAACTCCTTGCTCATGACTTTTAGGCTCAGCAGTCAATCAAAACTCGTGCCAGATATCTCCAAAGGGTAGTGTCAGCTAATGAAAATGATAAATTATCTACTGATGGCTGGCGAGATGTAAGAATGGGATTACGAAGTAGAAGCAGTTGCTCACGTCGAACACAGGAGTGAGCCGTGCAGGCCTTGCCTCCCGCTTACTGTCCAGCCGGGAGCTCTACTCGACCTTCTCTGCTCGCTTCACAAGTCATGTGATTTCTATATATTTTTTGTAAGGTTCATTTCTTATATACCACTATGAGTAGTACTAATTAAACAGTTCATAAACACGATGACTGGGCAGATACCTCGACATTCTTAAGTGTCGCCTTCAAATTAAATGCTAGATAATGGTCTATTAAAGTTTTGACTTTGAAACTGTGTAAAACTCTTGAAAAGATTGACATTCTTAAGTGTCGCCTTCAAATTAAATGCTAGATAATGGTCTATTAAAGTTTTGACTTTGAAACTGTGTAAAACTCTTGAAAAGATTGAGGGGGCCATAATAGCTCCATCTGAAATGACGCCCCACAGCCACATGTCATATCCAATGGGACCACCTACAGTGTAAGTAGAGTAAAAAAATAAAGAAACATGAAGACATTAAAAATGGGGTCCAACAGGTTTGACACACCTCTAGATGGAAAGGGCAAGTGCTTACCACCAGACCAATTTTTTCTTAAACAAATTCAAGTATGTAGTAGAGAGTATAAAACTCAATAATAAAACATGTTCAGTTTCTCACACTAAATTTTATGTGCAACACAGTCCCCGAGTGAAATTGTGTTTGGGTTGGAAACATCAGCGTCAAGCGTTTTCATTTAGAATACAACGAATTAATTTATGAAGTACCGCGATTTGAGTGATCGCCGAGCTAGCTTACTGAGAACGTCTACAATAGTATCAGGAGACATCTCTTACATCATACTATTTCTGCATATCACCCCTTCAGGAGCATCATCTCAATTGTCATGTGGTGTTCACCTTTCATGGACGACTTTGCAGTATCACATCTCAACTAACCCATTGACCCAAAAGTATATATCACATAACCTTCACCGCTCCGTCGCTCTATCTGCATATACCATCCTCTAACTTCACAAGTAAATATCTAGTTAACAAAGTCAAATATAGGATCTTTGTTGCTCCACAATCTCCTAGACATGTTTGCTGCTAGACCAGTTACACATGCATAAGTCTAGTAAAGGTAAGTGTACTAGACCGCACCATCGTGTCTTCTTACGCAACATCGAGAAAATTAGTGCGAAGAAATCATGATACTAAAGGAGGTGCTGAGAGGCTCAACCTCAAGAGATACTCGATAAGAGAGAACTGTGTGCATGCCACATGGTATGCATTCATATATCTACTAGGAAGGCATAATTATTTCTCACAACCATGCACAATAAGTTGTTGAACTAGTACTGTATAGGGATCGACCATATTAACTATATGTGTGCAAGATTTGATAACTTGAGAATATATTACTTCTTATCATACACACTGCCATTACATCTTCATCAAAGCATCTCCCTCTACACCATCTCGGATAGTATTGTTGATCAATACGTGCCTATTAGGAACGGGACCATGATCTCCCGTATTTTTAGAGGATCACCCCCCCCCCCCCCCCCCGCCCGCGCGCACGCGCATCGGATGATGCACACGTCCATATGTCATGATTGTTCAAAGAAGGCAGGCTGAGGCAAGCATTGATGTCGAACTAATTGGCATACATGAAAAAAGAAAAGAAAAAACTGAAGTCATCCTGAAAGAAAGAAATATATGTCTATATTTATGTCCCCCACCTAGTACCTACCACACTAAAAATTATGTATCTCTACAAAAGCATCTTTCTCCTATATATTTATCTTCATCTACAATCTCATGTACACTAGTACACTACTACAGGTTAAAATAGTACTGGTCGGCCAAAAGTTTACCACAACCTTTGTTCTTCATAAGATGACACCATGCAAAGTTTCATGTTTTTCAGTGTTTTCTTTTGCATTTTTCATAATTATAAAAACAATAAGATCCAAGTACCGGTCGATTCTTGCATCCATGTTTGTAATTCCTTTTCGTTTATAGAGTGTAAGCTCTAAACCTAGGATCAAGAAAAAAAAATGATTATTCAACCTTTTTTTGTGCCAAATTTGTCATGTACCAATGGTTCCAATTTGAATTATATTCATAATATACCGAGAAAAGTGAACAAAAGGAAAAAATTACAGGAAAATAAAATAAGTAGATAATTTAAAAATAATTGAAAGGCAGAAACGATCCAGGAAATGAAGAATATTCAGGAAACGGGAAAAAAATAATTGCCGAATATTTTATGGAAAACACTCGGCAAAGGCTACCTTTGATGAGTTTGCGACGAGAAGCCACCTGGATCTTTGCCCAGTGTTGGTTCTTTATCCGTTGCTGGATCTTTGCAGTGCATATTTTTATGAATCACTAGACAAAAGGTGTCTTTGTAAATTTGCCTGACAACAGTCGCTCGATAAACGACCTAGCACTAGGCGATGACGGTGATTCTGGTATTTTGTGTTATCTTGTCTTTGTATTAGTCGAGCTTTTGCCATGTTTGAATAATCGGATGGAGCTATGGATGTATGTCCGTGTCTCTTCACTTGTTTATCCTTGTACTAAATTTAGAGAAACTTAATAGAAATATAGTTGAATTCAACAATTGTCGGTGGTTTGGGTTTCCATATCGACCAATGGACCGGAAACTTTATGTAAATATAATTGTAATCCAACTAAATATTTTGAAATTTTGATAATTTTTTTGAATATCTGTGTACTGGTGTAAGAACTTTAATATTTTGACTTACAGCCAATCAATTTGGTATGTACTGTACAGACTGAAATTTCAGAATTTGCACAACTAAGTTATCGCGCTACATTATGATGGTAGATGTACGTATCATTATATAACCTAGCGTTCCACCTTCCCACCCAAACAGGCAATGCAACATACAGTACTATATGTTCGTTTGTGAGTTATGGAAATGGAAGGTAACGGGAATTATTTTGACAATATCTAGGCAACCTCAAGCTACCACAATCACATTTGCGGCTTCATCAAGCATGCCTGCTCGGCTACTGAATCTTTTGATCCTGCTAGCACCGCACCTCAAATAGCGTCGTCACTCATGAATGCTTTATTTCATCTTAGAATAGTTACTGGCAGTCTGCCTTATTGTTATATGAAGCGGCCGGCAAAGTCCTGAAGACATTATTAGTCCGGGCCATGCCCGCCGAGGACTTTTGGGCAGGATGCATATTACGAAGCTAGATTCATTGCTTTCCTATGTGAAGTCGCCGAGAGTATAGAGCTAGCTGATTAGTACGTCTAGGTTGATTCAACCTTCTGTATAGCTGGCTTTACCTACGAAGCGAAACTGAGCTTGTGGGCCATGGTCAGTTAATTTTGCTCGCGGAAACAACAAGGAGACAAGAGTGTGTCGTGTATTTTTTTTTTATTTTTTTGAAATGAGGTGAAGGCCCTCGGCCTCTACATCTACTGATGCACTCACCCTTTTATTTAATATTTCAAAGTTTATCATCTGAGTTCAAAAAAATGTAACAACTAAATTTCCCTTACGACCATAGTTCAAATGAAAATTAAATAACATATGTGAATTTTGTTGGAAATAAACCAACGTCTGGCCTCATTAGCACGTGAGTTGGATGCCGTGTAGGACTAGTATCCTATACCGATTCGTCATGTAAACTAGCAAATTCCCCGCGCATTGCAGCGGGAATAGTATTGAAAAAGAAAAGGAAAAAGTACAGTGTAAATGTTTGAGAGGCACATTACGAAAGAAAAGAAAGAAGGTCCACTGATGATTTTTTTTGTTGATATGTGCATGAGATGATTAACCAAAAGACGATCTGGCAAAACATCAGCTTAAATGACTTAGCTTGGTCTCAAGAAAAACATAATAAAGCATTAGGGAAAAGGTAAATACAATGAGTGTGATCAAGCAATGTGTCCGGTACATCAAGCACGGTGGAGTCATCTACGGCAGAAAAATCATGTTAGTATACAATAAAGACATCATGGTTTGGATCCACAAAAAGAAGTAAAAGTCGATGAATCCTTACTTGCTAGTTGTTATAGAGGCCACGGGAAATGCTCATTTGATCTCTCATCTGCTCAACTGGACACGACAGGCATCAATTTGCTACTGTTGCAAGCTGGGGTGGTCAGATAGGGAACTGGGGACAGAGAACATGATAAGCTGTACAGATATTTCGTCTCCCATCCTTTTCTCTCCACTCACCTGTTCGTCTTCACTATCAGTCGACCAGAGAGGATTCTATCGTACTGCGGCGAACAGACCGGATCGGACGCACTTGGCGTATGAGGAGCGGCACACCCACTGGACGGCTACTGGCCTAGCTACCACGTTCGGATGAGGGTCAAGCGGTGATAAGGGGAGGTATGTGCTGCCGTCGCCGTGCGCGGAGACTCCTCCGCAGGCCGCTGAATGCGCAGCACATGCTAGGGCATCACGATGTCCAGGCGAGCAACCTTAGCGAACTTCGGCCATTAGGACCCGGCAACATGTGGCGTTGACGGTGGCTTAGGGAAGGACAGAGGCGGCATCTGCTTTACTATCATCAATCCATGTTGGCGATGGCCTGGGCGTGGCTAGTGCATGGCCTCAACGCTGGTTCGCACGACCATGGCTAGCTGCCGAGCGCTCTGTGTAATTTCGCACGCGACGATGTGATGGGGCAGCTCCACTCCCTCGGAGAGCTATATCCACCATGAGGTACTTAAAGGAGAAATCAATTACTGGATTTGTTTTATGGAGAAGTCTAAGAGCCATGAGATAGTGCGGGATATGCAGACGACCTGTTTCGTCTGCCTTTTTGCATGGAGGTGGTTATGCGAGAGATTAAAAGGACCCTGATTTCATGAAGATGAACAATGCAAATACGTAGATGGACTTCTTGTGCTTGCGGGCCCAAACAGAAGATAAGCCACACGGCGAGATGGTTCGTAACGGAAGTCTAGGATTGTTTTTAATAGGTACCGCTTTAGATTCATGGAGGGGGAGGGAAGTGGGCCCTAGGATGACGTGCCTTCATCTAATTAGAGTTGTTAGTGAGGTGGAAAACTTGATGATGTGGACAGCTTGCATGTTTAGATAATTAGGATAGTGGGGATGAGTCTCTTAGGTAGTATATAGGATAGGCAGACTAGCGAAAATGAACAATATGGCCCGGCATTAGGTCGGACGTTATTCAGGCCGTGCTAATGCTTTGGGGATCCATGCACGGTCTCTATTCCCGGTTCTGTTTCCCCATAGAGACCGGCCGCTGCTTGTATTCCGGTTGCAGCACTAGATATTGCATCTAGGCCCAGTTTTTTTGGGTGGCTTAAAAAAATAAACGGTCTCTTCAATTTTTTTGAGACTTCTAAATGAGTTAGTCCATAACTAGTTTAAAAGCCCTATTGAATAAGAGAGGGCTTATAGGTTATCCTGCCATTGGAACTGGACCTTAGTCTAGGTATTACTACAGATGATATGACCTGACCATGTGCAGTAGAAAGTTGGGAAAGAGGACGTTGGCTGGTGTATTTTATTCATTCGAGTTGCCCTCCCTCCCTCTTGTATCAAAGTATCGATTTGCTAATGAGCCCTGCTACACGTATGACGTAGTTTGTGTTTCCGTACGATAGTCGTCAGGAGGAGCCGTTGGATGAATTTCGTCGATGGGTGACATCACGTCGTACGAAAATCATACGCGCATTCATCATACGCACAGCAATTTGGTTTACTAATCATGCATTCACTACTAGTAAAATGGCTATAGTTAAATGCTCAGTAGTAGTGCGATGCGGGGAACCATAACTAGCAGTAGCGCCTGTATTGCACACGCGCTACAGGTATTTCCTACCAATAGCGCGGCCATCCATAACAGGTGCTGCTTCTAAGTGGGCTCTGCAGTGCCCCACGGGCTGGCCATAGTAGCAGCGTGGGTGGCCGGACCACACTACTACTAAGCCCAATAGCAGTTGCGCGGTGATTTAACCAACACTGCTACTGAGGCCAGACTGGGCCTAGCTCCCCGTCCCACTTACCAGCAGCATGGTTTCCTTATCCTCGCTACAGATAATTGGCTTAGTAGTATCGTGTTTTTGTGTTCCGCGCTACTCCTAAAAGAGCCCTATCTTCTTCTTCCAGGCCCGTTCCACTACCTCTAGCCTTCACTCTCCACTCACACTCTCGCTCGCCATGTTTGCCGCCTCCGTCGCTCACCGTCGCCCCCAAGTTATCTCCCTCCCTCCTCTTGCCTCCCTCCTCCCTCTGGCCGCCCGCCGTCCACGCCCTCCTCGCTCCTCCGCTCGCCGCCCTCCTCCCTCCTCCTCGTCGCCCGCCATCATCCTCCCTCCCTCTCCCCTCTCTCCTCCCTCCCTTTCCCATTCCGGCCTCCTCCCTCTCTCCTTCCTCTCTCCCTTCTGCACCCTTCCGCCCTCCTTCCTCCCTCCGGCCTTCCACCCTCACCCATTTATGTTTTTAAATAAAATAGAACATATGTAGGTTACATGAATAGAATGTATGTATTTTGAATAGAATAAAATAGAAAATATAGGTTGAATGGATTTTTTTCTAATAGAATAGATAGGTAAAATATTGTTGTAGAATGTAGATAGGTACGTAAATATAGGTTGAATGGTCTTTTGAATAGAATAGAAAACTAGTGAATAGGTTTTCTAAATATAAAAGGTTTTAGTAATAGAAATGTAGTAATAGAAATTTTTACTAAAATAAATTTGTAATAGAAATTTTTAGTAAGAAAATTTAGGTACATAAATTTTTAGTAAACAAATTTGATAATCGAAAATTTAGGTATAAAAATGTATTGGACAATTTAGGTAAAGAAATTTTTAGTAATTTTCTTTTTCAATACAGTAATGTATTGGACAATTTAATTATTTTTATGTCATTATCACTTTGTCATCAAAGAATGCTATGTCAGATTTGATGATGTAGAATGTTAACTCGGTAGAATATGCAAGCTTTGTAGTGTCGCGTCTCCCTGGAGTGATCGTCGTTGGAGCTACCTCTACTTCCTATACACCCAAGTCGGTGAGCTAAAAGTCCACCTCGTCCTTCTCTTCTCCTCAGTGTTGAATAGCGTAGAAATAGGGTATTTAGTTATGCTTCTTGTCCATATGAAATGTTCGTGTTATAAGATATGTTTAAATGTTTTTGTCAATGAACCATTGTATGTGTGTGAACATCTTTGTACCATAGGGGAAATCCGAGTGGTCTATGTTTTGCCGGAGTATTGATTCATTTCCGTTCCGTCTAATTTCAGGCGCTCAATATGTCCTATTTTAGCAAAGGTCATTCCATATTTTTCTATGAATTTTAGCAAATATCGAGTGCCTTGGATTTTCCGGAAAGATAATTAAATGAAATATCGGGTTGACTTTAAGTCTGTCGGGGCTCAGCACATGGCAGTCAGAAAATTAGTGAGGGAGAGTTTCCGCTATATATGAGAGAAGAAGAATGCGACTGTTGTCGTGGGGGTTGCTTCTCCTTCTTCTCCTTGGGCTAGACCTTTGTTAGGGGGAGGAGGAGTAGCGACCATCACCGACGGTCGAAAAATCAGTGATGGAGAGTGTCCACCATATAGGAGAGAAGACGAATCCCAACTGTTGTCGTGAGGGGAGTGATAACCCACAAGTATAGGGAATCAATTGTAGCCTCTTTCGATAAGTAAGAGTGTCGAACCCAACGAGGAGCTAAAGGTAGAACAAATATTCCCTCAAGTTCTATCGACCACCGATACAACTCTACGCATGCTTAACGTTCGCTTTACCTAGAACAAGTATGAAACTAGAAGTACTTTGTAGGTGTTGCTGGATAGGTTTGCAAGATAATAAAGAGCGCGTAAATAAAAAGTAGGGGCTGTTTAGATAAAGACACAATAAAGTAAATATAGAGAGTGTGGAAAAGTGGTGGTAGGAGTTGCGAAATTGTCCCTAAGCAATTGACTACTTTATTAGACCGATAGCAAGTTTTATGTGGGAGAGGCCACTGCTTGCATGTCATCCCTGACTTGGAATTCTATGCACTTATGATTGGAACTATTAGCAAGCATCCGCAACTACTAACGTTCATTAAGGTAAAACCCAACCATAGCATTAAGATATATTGGTCCCCCTTCAATCCCGTATGCATCAATTTCTATGCTAGGTTGAAGCTTCTGTCACTCTTGCCCTCCAATACATAGTCCTATCAACATACAACTAACCCTATGGTGTGATCCACGCGCGCGCTCATATGATGGGCACCAAAGGACATCAACATAACGACAAGCAAATTAAATCAATCATAGCAATTCATCAACCACCGATAGGACAACGAAAATCTACTCAGACATCATAGGATGGCAACACATCATTGGATAATAATATGAAGCATAAAGCACCATGTTCAAGTAGAGGGTACAACGGGTTGCGGGAGAGTGGACCGCTGTAGATAGAGGGGGGAAGTTGATGGAGATGTTGGTGAAGATGGCGGAGGTGTTGGTGAAGATCGCGGAGATGATGATGGTGGCCACGGCAGCGTTTCGGCACCACTGGAAGAGAGGGGGAGAGGGGCCCCCTTCTTCTTCTTCTTCCTTGACGTCTTCCCTAGATGGGAGAAGGGTTTCCCCTCCGGTCCTTGGCCTCCATGGCATGGGAGGGGCGAGAGCCCCTCCGAGATTGGATCTGTCTCTCTGTCTCTCTCTGTTTCTGCGTTCTCCTCTGCTGCCCTTTCACCATTTCTTTTATATCCGGAGATTCATAACTCTGATTGGGTTGAATCTTTCGCCCAGATTTTTCTCATAAAATTAGCTTTATTGCGGGAAAAAGAAAAGTGTCAACCGCCTTACGGGGTACCCACGAGGGTCTAGGGCGCGCATGCTATTGGAAATATGCCCTAGAGGCAATAATAAAATGATTATTATTATATTTCCTTGTTCATGATAATTGTCTATTGTTCATGCTATAATTGTGTTATCCGGAAATCGTAGTACATGTGTGAATACATAGACCACAACATGTCCCTAGTAAGCCTCTAGTTGACTAGCTCGTTGATCAATGGATGGTTACGGTTTCCTGACCGTAGACATTGGATTTCATTGATAACGGGATCACGTCATTGGGAGGATGATGTGATGGACAAGACCCAATCCTAAGCATAGCAAAAGATCGCGTAGTTTGTTTGCTAGAGCTTTTCTAATGTCAAGTATCATTTCCTTAGACCATGAGATCGTGCAACTCCCGGATACCGTAGGAGTGCTTTGTGTGTACCAAACATCACAACGTAACTGGGTGGCTATAAAGGTACACTACAGGTATCTCCGAAAGTGTCTGTTGGGTTGGCACGGATCGAGACTGGGATTTGTCACACCGTTTGACGGAGAGTTATCTCTGGGCCCACTCGGTAATGCATCATCATAATGAGCTCAATGTGACCAAGTGGTTGGTCAGGGGATCATGCATTATGGAACGAGTAAAGCGACTTGCCGGTAATGAGATTGAACGACGTATTGGGATATCGACGATCGAATCTCGGGCAAGTAACATACCGATTGACAAAGGAAATTGTATACGGGATTACTTGAATCCTCGACATCGTGGTTCATCCGATGAGATCATCGTGGAACATGTGGGAGCCAACATGGGTATCCAGATCCCGCTGTTGGTTATTGGCCGGAGAGCTGTCTCGGTCATGTCTGTGTGATTCCCGAACCCGTAGGGTCTACACACTTAAGGTTCGATGACGCTAGGGTTATAAGGAGGATATGTATGTGATTACCGAATATTGTTCGGAGTCCCGGATGAGATCCCGGACGTCACGAGGAGTTCCGAAATGGTGCGGAGGTGAATATTTATATATGGAAAGTTGTCATACGGTCACCAGAAAAGTTTGAGGGCATACCGGTATTGTACCGGAGCCACCGGAGGAGTTCCGGGGGTCCACCGGGAGGGGCCACCTCTCTCGGAGGGCCTTATGGGCCGTAGAGGGAAGGGAACCAGCCCCTAGGAGGGCTGGGCGCATCCCCCCCTTTGGACCATGCGCCTAGGGTTGGGGGGGGGGACTCTAAGGGGGGGCGCCTCCATTGCTTGGGGGGCAAGCCCCCTCCCCCTTGGCCGCCCCCCCTCTAGATCCTATCTAGAGGGGCCGGCCTCCCTTCCCCCTTCTCCTACAAATAGAGGGGCAAGGGGAGGGCTGCAGCACCACATCCAAGGCGCAGCCCCTCCCCTCCCCAACACCCCCCCTCCTCGTTAAGAGCTTGGCGAAGCCCTGCCGGAGTACTGCCGCTCCATCACCACCATGCCGTCGTGCTGCTGTTGCAGCTCTCTTCCTCAACCTCTCCCTCCTCCTTGCTGGATCAAGGAGCAGGAGACGTCTCCGCTCCGTACGTGTGTTGAACGCGGAGGTGCCGTCCGTTTGGCGCCAGGATCATCGATGATTTGGATCACGGCGAGTACGATTCAATCAACCCCGTTCTCTTGAACGCTTCCGCTCGCAATCTACAAGGGTATGTAGATGCACTCCTCTCTCTCATTGCTAGATGACTCCATAGATTGATCTTGGTAATGCGTAGAAAATTTTAAATTTCTGCTACGATCCCCAACAGTGGCATCATGAGCTAGATCTATGCGTAGTTTCTATGCACGAGTAGAACACAAGTTTGTTGTGGGCGTCGATATTATCAATTTACTTGCCGTTACTAGTCTTATCTTGATTCGGCGGCATCATGGGATGAAGCGACCCGGACCGACCTTACACGTACACTTACGTGAGACAGGTTCCACAGACTGACATGCACTAGTTGCATAACGTGGCTAGCGGGTGTCTGTCTCTCCCACTTTAGTCGGATCGTATTCGATGAAAAGGGTCCTTATGAAGGGTAAATATAAATTGGCATATCACGTTGTGGTTTTGGCGTAGGTAAGAAACATTCTTGCTAGAAACCTATAGCAGCCACGTAAATTTTTTGCAACATCAATTAGAGGACGTCTACCTTGTTTTTGCAGCATATGCCGTGTGATGTGATATGGCCAAAAGGATGTGATGAATGATATATATATGTGATGTATGAGATTGATCATGTTCTTGAAATAGGAATCACGACTTGCATGTCGATGAGTATGACAACCGGCAGGAGCCATAGGAGTTGTCTTAATTTATTGTATGACCTGCGTGTCAATGAATAACGCCATGTAATTAGTTTACTTTATTGCTAAACCGTTAGCCATAGTACTAGAAGTAATAGTTGGCGAGACAACTTCATGAAGACACGATGGTGGAGATCATGGTGTCATGCCGGTGACGATGATGATCAAGGCGCCCTGAAGATGGAGATCAAAAGGAGCAAAATGATATTGGCCATATCATGTCACTATTTGATTGCATGTGATGTTTATCATGTTTTTGCATCTTACTTGCTTAGAATGATGGTAGACTAAATAAGATGATCCCTCATAATTAATTTCAAGAAAGTGTTCCCCCTAACTGTGCGCCGTTGCGAAAGTTCATTGTCTCGAAGCACCACGTGATGATCGGGTGTGATAGATTCTAACATTCACATACAACGGGTGTAAGCCAGATTTACACATGCAAAACACTTAGGTTGACTTGACGAGCCTAGCATGTACAGACATGACCTCGGAACACAAGAGACCGAAAGGTCAAACATGAGTCGTATAGAAGATACGATCAACATGAAGATGTTCACCGATGTTGACTAGTCTGTCTCATGTGATGTTCGAACACAGCCTAGTTGACTCGGATCATGTATCACTTAGATGACTAGAGGGATGTCTGTCTGAGTGGGAGTTCATTAAATAATTTGATTAGATGAACTTAATTATCATGAACTTAGCCTAAAACTTTTGCAAATATGTCTTGTAGATCAAATGGCCAACGCTCATGTCAACCTCAACTTCAACGCATTCCTAGAGAAAACCAAGCTGAAAGACGATGGTAGCAACTATACGGACTGGGTCCGGAACTTGAGGATCATCCTCATAGCTGCCAAGAAAGCATATGTCCTAGAAGCACCGATAGGTGATGCACCCGCCCCAACGAACTAAGACATTATGAATGCTTGGCAGTCGCGTGTTGATGATTACTCCCTCGTTCAGTGCGGCATGCTTTATAGCTTAGAACCGGGGCTCCAAAAACGTTTCGAGCAGCACGGAGCATATGAGATGTTCCAAGAGCTGAGAATGGTTTTCCAAGCTCATGCCCTGGTCGAGAGATATGAAGTCTTCGACAAGTTCCACCGTCGTAAGATGGAGGAAAATAGTTCCGTTAACAAGCACATACTCAAAATGTCTAGGTTGCACAACCACTTGTCTCAGCTGGGAGTTAATCTCCCGGATGACGCGGTCGTTGACAGAATCCTTCAGTCTCTTCCACCAAGCTACAAGAGCTTTGTGATGAACTTCAATATGCAGGGGATGGAGAAAACCATTCCTGAAGTATATTTAATGCTGAAATCAGCGGAGGTAGAAATCAAAAAGGAATATCAGGTGTTGATGGTCAATAAAACCACTAAGTTCAAGAAGGGAAAGGGTAAAAAGGGTTTCAAGAAAGATGGCAAGGGAGGTGCCGCGCCCGGCAAGCAAGCTGCCGGGAAGAAACCAAAGAATGGACCCAAGCCTGAGACTGAGTGTTTTTATTGCAAGGGAAGTGGTCACTGGAAGCGGAACTGCCCCAAGTACATAGCGGACAAGAAGGTCGGCAACACCAAAGGTATATGTGATATACATGTAATTGATGTGTACCTTACCAGTACTCGTAGTAGCTCCTGGGTATTTGATACCGGTGCGGTTGCTCATATTTGTAACTCAAAACAGGAGCTGCGGAATAAGCGGAGACTGGCGAAGGACGAGGTGACGATGCACGTCGGGAATGGTTCCAAGGTCAATGTGATCGCCGTCGGCATGCTACCTCTACATTTACCTACGGGATTAGTTTTAAACCTCAATAGTTGTTATTTAGTGCCAGCTTTGAGCATGAACATTATATCTGGATCTCGTTTAATACGAGATGGCTACTCATTTAAATTCGAGAATAATGGTTGTTCTATTTATATGAGAGATATGTTTTATGGTCATGCCCCGCTGGTCAATGGTTTATTCTTAATGAATCTCGAACGTGATATTGCACATATTCATAGTGTGAATACCAAAAAAATGTAAGGTTGATAATGATAGTCCCACATACTTGTGGAACTGCCGCCTTGGTCACATTGGTGTCAAACGCGTGAAGAAGCTCCATACAGATGGACTTTTGGATTCTCTTGATTACGAATCATTTGACACGTGCAAACCATGCCTTATGGGTAAAATGACCAAGACTCCGTTCTCCGGAACAATGGAGCGAGCAACCAACTTATTGGAAATCATACATACTGATGTGTGCGGTCCAATGAGCGTTGAGGCACATGGTGGCTATCATTATGTTCTCACCCTCACTGATGACTTGAGTAGATATGGGTATGTCTACTTAATGAAACACAAGTCTGAGACCTTTGAAAGGTTCAAGGAATTTCAGAGTGAGGTTGAAAATCAACGTGGCGGAAAAATAAAGTTCTTACGATCGGCTCGTGGAGGGGAATATTTACGTCACGAATTTGGCACACACCTAAGGAAATGTGGAATCGTTTCACAACTCACGCTGCATGGAACACCTCAGCGTAATGGTGTGTCCGAACGTCGTAATCACACTCTATTGGATATGGTGCGATCTATGATGTCTCTTACCGATTTACCGCTCTCATTTTGGGGCTATGCTTTAGAGACTGCCGCATTCACTTTAAATAGGGCTCCGTCGAAATCTGTTGAAACGACACCGTATGAACTATGGTTTGGGAAGAAACCTAAGCTGTCGTTTCTAAAAGTTTGGGGATGCGATGCTTATGTCAAGAAACTTCAACCTGAAAAGCTCGAACCCAAGTCGGCAAAATGCGTCTTCATAGGATACCCTAAGGAAACCATTGGGTATACCTTCTACCTCAGATTCGAAGGCAAGATCTTTGTTGCCAAGAATGGATCCTTTCTGGAGAAAGAGTTTCTCTCGAAAGAAGTAAGTGGGAGGAAAGTAGAACTTGATGAAGTACTGCCTCTTGAAGGGGAAAGTAGCGCAGCTCAGGAAGATGTTCCTGTGGTGCCTGCACCGGCTAGAGAGGAGGTTAATGATGATGATCAAGGTACTTCGGATCAAGTTGCTACTGAACTTCATAGGTCCACGAGGACACGTTCCACACCAGAATGGTATGGCAACCCCGTCTTGGAAATCATGTTGTTAAACAACGGTGAACCTTCGAACTATGAAGAAGCGATGACGGGCCCAGATTCCAACAAATGGCTTGAAGCCATGAAATCCGAGATAGGATCCATGTATGAAAACAAAGTATGGACTTTGATAGACTTGCCCGATGATCGGTGAGAAATAGAAAATAAATGGATCTTTGAGAAGAAGACGGACGCGGATGGTAATGTTACCATCTACAAAGCTCGACTTGTCGCTAAGTGTTATCGATAAGTTCAAGGGGTTGACTACGATGATACCTTCTCACCCGTAGCGAAGCTTAAGTCCATCCGAATCATGTTAGCAATTTCCGCATTCTACGATTATGAGATATGGCAAATGGACATCAAAACGGCATTCCTTAACGGCTTTCTTAAGGAAGAATTGTATATGATGGAACCGGAAGGTTTTGTCGATCCTAAGAATGCTAACAAGGTATGCAAGCTCTAGCGCTCCATGTAGGGGCTGGTGCAAGAATCTCGGAGTTGGAACATTCACTTTGATGAAATGATCAAAGCGTTTGGGTTTATGCAGACTTATGAAGAAGCCTGCGTTTACAAGAAAGTGAGTGGGAGCTCTGTAGCATTTCTCATATTATATGTGGATGACATACTGTTGATGGGAAATGATATAGAACTCTTGGAGAGCATAAAGACCTACTTGAATAAGTGTTTTTCAATGAAGGACCTTGGAGAAGTTTCTTACATATTAGGAATCAAGATCTATAGAGATAGATCGAGACGCCTCATAGGTCTTTCACAAAGCACATACCTTGATAAGATATTGAAGAAGTTCAATATGGATCAGTCCAAGAAGGGGTTCTTGCCTGTGTTGCAAGGTGTGAAATTGAGCTTGGCTCAATGTCCGACCACGGCAGAAGATAGAGAAAAGATGAGTGTCATCCCCTATGTCTCGGCCATAGGGTCTATTATGTATGCCATGCTGTGTACCAGACCTGATGTAAACCTTGCCGTAAGGTTGGTAGGAAGGTAACAAAGTAATCACGGCATGGAACACTGGACAGCGGTCAAGAATATCCTGAAGTACCTGAAAAGGACTAAGGATATGTTTCTCGTTTATGGAGGTGACGAAGAGCTCGTTGTAAAGGGTTACGTCGACGCTAGCTTTGACACAGACCTGAATGACTCTAAGTCACAAACCGGATACGTGTATATTTTGAATGGTGGGGCAGTAAGCTGGTGCAGTTGCAAGCAAAGCATCGTGGCGGGATCAACATGTGAAGCGGAGTACATGGCAGCCTCAGAGGGAGCACATGAAGCAATCTGGATGAAGGAGTTCATTACCGACCTAGGAGTTATTCCCAATGCGTTGGGGCTGATGACTCTCTTCTGTGACAACACTGGAGCCCTTGCCCTTCCCGAGGAGCCTAGGTTTCACAAGAAGACCAGGCACATCAAACGTCGCTTCAACTCCATTCGTGAAAATGTGCAAGATGGAGACATAGATATTTGCAAAGTGCATACGGATCTGAATGTCGCAGATCCGTTGACTAAACCTCTTCTGCGAGCAAAACATGATCCACACCAGAACTCTATGGGTGTTCGATTCATCACAATGTAACTAGATTATTGACTCTAGTGCAAGTGGGAGACTCTTGGAAATATGCCCTAGAGGCAATAATAAAATGATTATTATTATATTTCCTTGTTCATGATAATTGTCTATTGTTCATGCTATAATTGTGTTATCCGGAAATCGTAATACATGTGTGAATACATAGACCACAACATGTCCCTAGTAAGCCTCTAGTTGACTAGCTCGTTGATCAATGGATGGTTACGGTTTCCTGACCATAGACATTGGATTTCATTGATAACGGGATCACGTCATTGGGAGGATGATGTGATGGACAAGACCCAATCCTAAGCATAGCAAAAGATCGCGTAGTTTGTTTGCTAGAGCTTTTCTAATGTCAAGTATCATTTCCTTAGACCATGAGATCGTGCAACTCCCGGATACCGTAGGAGTGCTTTGTGTGTACCAAACATCACAACGTAACTGGGTGGCTATAAAGGTACACTACAGGTATCTCCGAAAGTGTCTGTTGGGTTGGCACGGATCGAGACTGGGATTTGTCACACCGTTTGACGAAGAGTTATCTCTGGGCCCACTCGGCAATGCATCATCATAATGATCTCAATGTGATTAAGTGGTTGGTCACGGGATCACGCATTATGGAATGAGTAAAGCGACTTGCCGGTAACGAGATTGAACAAGGTATTTGGATACTGACGATCGAATCTCGGGCAAGTAACGTATCGATTGACAAAGGGAATTGTATACGGGATTACTTGAATCCTTGACATCGTGGTTCATCCGATGAGATCATCGTGGAACATGTGGGAGCCAACATGGGTATCTAGATCCCACTGTTGGTTATTGGCCGGAGAGCTGTCTCGGTCATGTCTGCGTGATGCCCGAACCCGTAGGGTCTACACACTTAAGGTTCGATGACGCTAGGGTTATAAGGAAGATATGTATGTGATTACTGAATGTTGTTCGGAGTCCCGGATGAGATCCCGGACGTCACGAGGAGTTCCGAAATGGTCCGAAGGTGAAGATTTAAATATGGGAAGTTGTCATACGGTCACCGAAGATGTTCGAGGGCATAACGATATTGTACCGGGGCCACCGGAGGGGTTCCGGGGATCCACCGGGAGGGGCCACCTCTCTCAGAGGGCCTTATGGGCAGTAGATGGAAGGGAACCAGCCCCTAGGATGGCTGGGCGCATCCTCCCCCTTGGGCCATGCGCCTAGGGTTGGGGGGAAATCTAAGGGGGGGCGCCTCCCTTGCTTGGGGGGCAAGCCTCCTCCCCCTTGGCCGCCGCCCCCCTCTAGATCCCATCTAGAGGGGTCGGCCCCCCTTCCCCCTTATCCTATAAATAGATGGGCGAGGGGAGGGCTGCAACACCACATCCAAGGCGCAACCCCTCCCCTCCCCAACACCTCCCCACCTCCGTTAAGAGCTTGGCGAAGCACTGCCGGAGTACTGCCGCTCCATCACCACCACGCTGCCGTGCTGCTGTTGGAGCTCTCTTCCTCAACCTCTCCCTCCTCCTTGCGGGATCAAGGAGCGGGAGGCATCTCCGCTCCGTACATGTGTTGCACGCGGAGGTGCCGTCCGTTCGGCGCTAGGATCATCGGTGATTTGGATCACGACGAGTACGACTCCATCAACCCCGTTCTCTTGAACGCTTTCGCTCGCAATCTACAAGGGTATGTAGATGCACTCCTCTCTCTCATTGCTAGATGGCTCCATAGATTGATCTTGGTGATGCATAGAAAATTTTAAATTTCTTCTACGATCCCCAACACCTGCCCCCCCTGGGGCGCGCCCCCCTGCCTCGTGGCCCCCTCGGGCACCGTCTCGCGTTGATTTGACTTCCCAAAAATCATAAATATTCCAAAATAATTCTCCGTCCGTTTTTATCCAGTTTGGATTTCGTTTGATATGGGGTTTATGCGAAACATAAAACATGCAAAAACAGGAACTGGCACCGGGCACTGGATCAATATGTTTGTCCCAAAAATAGTATAAAAAGTTGCCAAAAGTATATGAAAGTTGTATAATATTGGCATGGAACAATAAAAAATTATAGATACGACGGAGACGTATCAGCATACCCAAGCTTAATTCCTGCTCGTCCTCGAGTACGTAAATGATAAAAAGGATAATTTTTGATGTGGAATGCTACCTAGCATAATCTTGATCATGTATCTAATCATGGCATGAATATTAAGACACGAGTGATTCAAAGCAATAGTCTATTATTTGACATAAAAACAATAATACTTCAAGCATACCAACCAAGCAATTATGTCTTATCGAAATAACATAGCCAAAGAAAGCTCATCCCTACAAAATCATATAGTCTGGATATGCTCCATCTTCACCACACAAAGCGTTCAAATCATGCACAACCCCGATGACAAGCCGACCAATTGGTTCATACTTTTTAACGCGCTTCATCCTTTTCAACCCTCACGCAATACATGAGCACATGCCATGGATATAGCACTATAGGTGGAATAGCATATGATGATGGGGGCTTTGTGGAGAAGACAAAAAAAGGAGAAAGTCTCATATCGACACGGCTAATGAATGGGCTATGGAGATGCCCATCAATTGATGTCAATATGAGGAGTAGGGATTGCCATGCAACGGATGCACTAGAGCTATAAGTATATGAAAGCTCAAACTGAAACTAAGTGGGTGTGCATCCAACTTGCTTGCTCATGAAGACCTAGGGCATTTGAGGAAGCCCATGATCGGAATATACAAGCCAAGTTCTATAATGAAAATTCACACTAGTATATGAAAGTGATAACTCAAGAGACTCTCTATATGAAGAACATGGTGCTACTCTAAAGCATAAGTGTGGTAAAAGGATAGTAACATTGCCCCTTCTCTCTTTTTCTCTCATTTTTTTATTTTCTCCTTTTTTTGGTGGGCTTCTTTGGCCTCTTTTTTTGGGGCTTCTTTGGCCTATTTTATTTATTTTCAAAGTTCGGAGTCTCATCCCGACTTGTGGGGGAATCATGGTCTCCATCATCCTTTCCTCACTGGCGCAATGCTCTAATAATGATGATCATCACACTTTTATTTACTTACAACTCAATATTACAACTCGATACTAGAACAAAGATATCACTCTATATGAATGCCTCCGGTAGTGTACCGGGATGTGCAATGATCTAGCGTAGCAATGACATCAAAAAACGGACAAGCCATGCAAATATCATGCTAGCTATCTTACGATCATGTAAAGCAATATGACAATAAATGCAAGTCATGTATATGATGATGATGGAAGTTGCATGGCAATATATCTCGGAATGGCTATGGAAATGCCATGATAGGTAGGTATGGTGGCTGTTTTGAGGAAGATATAATGAGGCTTATGTGTGACAGAGCGTATCATATCACGGGGTTTGGATGCACCGGCAAAGTTTGCGACAACTCTTAAGGTGAGAAAGGGGAATGCACGGTACCGAAGAGTCTAGCAATGATGGAAGGGTGAAAGTGCGTATAATCCATGGACTCACATTAGTCATAAGGAACTCATATACTTATTGCAAAATTTTATTGGCCCTCGAAGCAAAGTACTACTACGCATGCCCCTAGGTGGATAGATTGGTAGGAAAAGACCATCGCTCGTCCCCGACCGCCACTCATAAGGAAAGCAATTAAACCTCATGCTCTGACTTCGTTACATAACAGTTCACCATACGAGCATGCTATGGGACTTGCAAACCTCAACACAAGTATTCCTCAATTTCACAATTACTCAACTAGCACGAGTCTAATATCACCACCTTTATATCGCAAAACTATTGCAAGGAATCAAACATATCATATTCAGTGATCTACAAGTTTTATGTAGGATTTTATGACTAACCATGTGAATGACTAGTTCCTGTCATCTCTCTAAGTAGATACAAGTGAAGCAAGAGAGTTTAATTCTTTATACAAAAGATAAGCCCACACTGTAACAAATATAAGTGAAGCAAAATAGCATTCTACAAATGGCAGTTTTCTATATGAAGAGAAACAGGCAATCCTAACTTCGAATGATATAAGTGAAGCACATGAAGCATTCTATAAATCCATACTCAAAAGATTTGAGTGAAGTGAAAAGAGCATTCTATAAATCAAACAAGGACTATCTCATACCAGAATGGTGCATATAAGAAAAATGAAAACTAAATGCAAAAGACGCTCCAAGATTTGCACATATCGCATGAACGATACGAATCCGAAAACATACCGATACTTGTTGAAGAAAGAGGGGATGCCTTCCGGGGCATCCCCAAGCTTAGACACTTGAGTCTCCTTGAATATTTACTTGGGGTGCCTTGGGAATCCCCAAGCTTGAGCTCTTGCCTCTCTTCCTTCTTCTCATATCGAGACCTCCTCGATCCTTGAACACTTCATCCACACAAAACTTCAATAGAAAGCTCGGTAAGAGCCATTAGTATAATAAGGCAAATCACTACTCTAAGTAATGTTGGAAACCAATTCATATTTTGTTTTTGCATTGTGTCTACTGTAATATAGCTTTTCCATGGCTTAATACATTGATAGAAATTGATAGTTTCATCAAAACAAGGAAACTATGCATCAAAAACAGAATCTGTCTAAACAGAACATTCACCATACTTCTGTTACATGAACAATTTTGCAAAATTTAGGAAAAATAAACAATTTGTATAGAAAGGCAGTGCAAAAATAATCAGAACCGTTTGATGTTACAGTAAAAAATTGAAAATCACGCACTATAGCCAAAGTTTCTGTCCTGCACTGTACAAACCAACAAGCATTGTAAACATCCTAAAGGAAAACCTTGGCACATTATTTTTGTAATACAATGGAATTGTACAAGGGGATAATTATTTTTATTGAAAAGTTTCTGTAATCAAGATTCGCAAAGTTTCCGTGAGCATGAACAAAGTTCAAGGAGCTCTCCTACTTCAAGAATGCTTGTCTTTCTCACTTTCACTTTTCCTTTTTGACAAGTTTTAGGTTCCCCTCTTTATTTATTTTTCTGTTTTCAAACTTATATAAAAGCACTCAACAGAAATAAAGGACTCTCTAAAACTTCCGGTTTGTCTCCCTGGCAGCGCTTTCTTTAAAGCCATTAAGCTAGGCATATAGTGCTCAAGTAGTGAATCCACCCGGATCCCAAAGTATATCGAAGCCAATTTTAATTAGCAATGATTTGTCATTTAGTAGTGAGCACAAAGCAACATATATCAAGTAATGACAAAGTCTAACTCTCTTCCTATGCATTGGCATGTCATAAAAGAACAATTCGTGCACACCTAGTAAAGGCCAATGCATAGTATAAACAGTTTCTTGCAATTTTGTCATGTGGGAAACATAGAGAGGTGGTGATATAGTTCCTCTCTCATAATAATTGCAAGTAGGAGCAGCAAGCACATGCATATTATATCTATTAAAATCATCATGTGCAACGGTAAAAGGCAACCCATCAATGTAATCCTTAATAAGTGCAAACTTCTCCGATATAGTGTAGTCGGGAGAATTCAAAAAGATAATAGGACTATCATGCGTTGGTGCAATAGCAACAATTTCATTCATAACATAAGGAACTATAGCAAGTTCATATCCATAAGCATAATTCATATTGGCATCTTGGCCACAAGCATAGCAAGCATCATCAAAAAGGGATATTTCAAGAGAATCAACGGGATCATAACAATCATCATAGCAATCATCCTTCGGTAAGTACGAAGGGAAATTAAACAATGTATGATTTGAAGAGTTACTCTCATTAGAAGGTGGGCATGGGTAGCTAATCCACTCTTCCTCCTTTTGTTCTTCACTCTTCTCCTCATCTTTTTCATCCAGTGAGCTCACAGATTCATCAATTTCTTCTTCCATAGATTCCTGCAAAATATTAGTCTCTTCTTGGACAGCGGAGACTTTCTCAATAAATGCATCAATATCAGAATTGAATTCATAAGTGGCATAGCAATATTTAAGGATAGCTAAATTTTCAGGTCTATGAACGACATCATAAAGATTTTCAAACTCTTTGAACATAGATTCAATTTCATAAGCACCCATAAAAGCAACAAATTCTTCTATTTGTTCCACATCATAGTAATCATATATACCTCTAGCATAAAAAGCCAAGGTTTCATTATCATTAAATTTGCATGAAAAGGGAAGGTGTGGAGACTTCATCCTAGAGCAACAAGTATAATCATATCTCAAGCATACTTGCCGAGCATACCGCTTCAACATATAAATTTGATCCCATAATAGTTTCCCTTTTTGAGTCAAGCGATAATCCATAAAGTATTCACGTTGGTCCAACGTGTCTCCCATTACATAATTGAATGAGGTTTTTTCAAGATTATCAAAGTGGTACAAAATATTTTTCACCTAATGATCATCGAGGGTTTTAGGAGGTTCCCCATCTCCATGAGTAGCAAGTACACCTATTTTTTTGGTATTTCGTGTTCCATATCCATAACTAAAGATAAAGAACAACTAAGAACAACAAATAAAAATTACTTAGTGATAAGGCAAACAAGCACACACGAGAATATTCACCCCACGCTATGACTCCCCGACAAAGGCGCCAGAAAAAGGTCTTGATAACCCACAAGTATAGGGGATCAATTGTAGCCTCTTTCGATAAGTAAGGTGCCGAACCCAACGAGGAACTAAAGGTAGAACAAATATTCCCTCAAGTTCTATCAACCACCAATACAACTCTATGTACACTTAATGTTCACTTTACCTAGAACAAGTATGAAACTAGAAGTACTTTTTAGATGTTGTTGGATAGGTTTGCAAGATAATAAAGAGCGTGTAAATAAAAACTAGGGGCTGTTTAGATAAAGACAGAATAAAGTAAATATAGCCAGTGTGGAAAAGTGGTGGTAGGAGTTGCGAAATTGTCCCTAAGCAATTGACTACTTTACTAGACTAATAGCAAGTTTTATGTGGAGAGGCCACTGCTTGCATGTCATCCCTGACTTGGAATTCTATGCACTTATGATTGCAACTATTAGCAAGTTATACGTCTCCAACGTATCTATACTTTTTGATTGTTCCATGCTATTATATTATCCATCTTGGGTGTTTATGGACTTTATTAAACACTTTTATATTATTCTTGGGACTAACCAATTGAACCAGAGCCCAGTGCCAGTTCCTGTTTTTTGCCTTGTTCCAGTGTTTCGAAGAAAAGGAATATCAAATGGAGTCGAAACGGAATGAAACCTTCTGGAGAAGTTATTTTTGGAAGGAAAGCTACCCGATAGACTTGGAGTGCACGTCAGGAAAGAAACGAGGGAGCCACGAGGTAGGGGGCGCGACCACCCCCTACGGCGCGCCCTCCACCCTCGTGGGCCCCTCGTGGCTCCCCGGACATACTTCTTCCTCCTATATATACCCATATACCCTAAAAACTTCGGGGAACAGAATAGATCGGGAGTTCCGCCGCCGCAAGCCTCTATAGCCACCAAAAACCAATCGGGACCCTGTTCCGGCACCCTACCGGAGGGGGGAACCCTCACCGGTGGCCATCTTCATCATCCCGGCGCTCTCCATGACGAGGAGGGAGTAGTTCACCCTCGGGGCTCAGGGTATGTACCAGTAGCTATGTGTTTGATCTCTCTCTCTCTCTCTCTCTCTCTCGTGTTCTTGATTTGGCACGATCTTGATGTATCGCGAGCTTTGCTATTATAGTTGGATCTTATGTTGCTTCTCCCCCTCTACTCTCTTGTAATGGATTGAGTTTTTCCTTTGAAGTAATCTTATCGTGTTGAGTCTTTAATGACTTGAGAACACTTGATGTATGTCTTGTCATGCGTATCTGTGGTGACAATGGGATATCACGTGATTCACTTGATGTATGTTTTGGTGATCAACTTGTGAGTTCCTCACATGAACTTATGCACAGGGGTCGGCACGCGTTTTCGTCTTGATTCTCTGGTAGAAACTTTGGGGCACTCTTTGAGGTTCTATGTGTTGGTTGAATAGATGAATCTGAGATTGTGTGACGCATATCATATAATCATACCCACGGATACTTGAGGTGACAATGGAGTATCTAGGTGACATTAGGGTTTTGGTTGATTTGTGTCTTAAGCTGTTATTCTAGTACGAACCCAAGGCTGTTTGTGACACTTATAGGAATAGCCCAACAGATTGATTGGAAAGAATAATCTTGAGGTGGTTTCATACCCTACCATAATCTCTTCATTTGTTCTCCACTATTAGTGACTTTGGAGTAACTCTTTGTTGCATGCTGAGGGATAGTTATATGATCCAATTATGTTATTATTCTTGAGAGAACTTGCACTAGTGAAAGTATGAACCCTAGGCCTTGTTTCCTAGCATTGCAATACCGCTTGTGCTCACTTTTATCATTAGTTACCTAGCTGTTTTTATATTTTCAGATTACAAAAACCTATATCTACCATCCATATTGCACTTGTATCACCATCTCTTTGCCTAACTAGTGCACCTATACAATTCACCATTGTATTGGGTGTGTTGGGGACTGCTACCTCTTGAGCACTGCGTTGGATTTCCTTGAAGAGGAAAGGGTGATGCAGCAAAGTAGCGTAACTATTTCCCTCAGTTTTTGAGAACCAAGGTATCAATCCAGTAGGAGGCTACGTGCGAGTCCCTCGCACCTGCACAATACAAATAACTCCTCGCAACCAGCGCGATAAGGGGTTGTCAATCCCTTCACGGTCACTTACGAGAGTGAGATCTGATAGATATGATAGGATAATATTTTTGGTATTTTTGTGATAAAGATGCAAAGTAAAATAAAAGCAAAGTAAAAAGCAAAGGAAATAACTAAGTATTGGAAGATTAATATGATGAAGATAGACCCGGGGGCCATAGGTTTCACTAGTGGCTTCTCTCATGAGCATAAGTATTTTACGGTGGGTGAATGAATTACTGTTGAGCAATTGATAGGATTGAGCATAGTTATGAGAATATCTAGGTATGATTATGTATATAGGCATCACGTCCGAGACAAGTAGACCGACTCCTGCCTGCATCTACTACTATTACTCCACTCATCGACCACTATCCAGCATGCATCTAGAGTATTAAGTTCATGAAAACAGAGTAACGCTTAAGCAAGATGACATGATGTAGAGGGATAAATTCATGCAATATGATAAAAAACCCATCTTGTTATCCTCGATGGCAACAAGACAATACGTGCCTTGCTGCCCCTACTGTCACTGGGAAGGGACACCGCAAGATTGAACCAAAAGCTAAGCACTTCTGCCATTGCAAGAAAAACCAATCTAGTAGGCCAAACCAAACTGATAGTTCAAAGAGACTTGCAAAGATAACCAATCATACATAAAAGAATTCAGAGAAGATTCAAATATTGTTCATAGATAATCTTGATCATAAACCCACAATTCATCGATCTCAACAAACACACCGCAAAAAAAAGATTACATCGAATAGATCTCCATGAGAGAGGGGGAGAACATTGTATTGAGATCCAAAAAGAGAGAAGAAGCCATCTAGCTACTAACTATGGACCCGAAGGTCTAAGGTAAACTACTCACACTTCATCAGAGAGGCTATGGTGTTGATGTAGAAGCCCTCCCTGATGGGTGCCCCCTCCGGCGGAGCTCCGGAACAGGCCCCAAGATGAGATTTCGTGGGTACAAAAGGTTGCCGCGGTGGAATTAGGTTTTTGGCTCCGTATCTGATCGTTTGGGGGTACGTCGGTATATATAGGAGGAAGGAGTACATCGGTGGAGCAACAGGGGGCCCACGAGGGTGGAGGGTGCGCCCTGGGGGGGGGGGGGCGCCCCCTACCTCGTGGCCTCCTTGAAGCTTCCTTGACTTAGGGTCCAACTCTCCTGGATCACGTCCGGTGAGAAAATCACGTTCCCGAAGGTTTCATTCTGTTCGGACTCCGTTTGATATTCCTTTTCTTTGAAACTCTGAAATAGGCAAAAAGCAGCAATTCTCGGCTGGGCCTATGGTTAATAGGTTAGTCCCAAAAATAATATAAAAGTGGATAATAAAGCCTAATAATGTCCAAAACAGTAGATAATATAGCATGGAGCAATCAAAAATTATAGATACGTTGGAGACGTATTAGGGACACAAGAGACTCTTTGTTATTTGGTTGCAGGGTTGTTTGAGAGAGACCATCTTCATCCTACGCCTCCCACGGATTGATAAACACTAGGTCATCCACTTGAGGGAAATTTGCTACTGTCCTACAAACCTATGCACTTGGAGGCCCAACAACGTCTACAAGAAGAAGGTTGCATAGTAGACATCAAGCAGTTTCTGGCGCCGTTGCCGGGGAGGTTAGGTAAGCGGCACTCACACCCCATCAACTAAGCTCTTTTCTGGCGCCGTTGCCGGGGAGGTGAGTGCTTAAAGGTATATCTTTAGATCTTGCAATTGAATCTTTTAGTTTCTTGTTTTAGCACAAGTTTAGTTTATAAATGAAAACTACAAAAAAATGGAATTGATTTTGTCTCATACGCTTCATCTTTTTAATATCTTTCGTGAGTGTGATCAAAAGGAAAATTGTGCCAAAGTGTTAGAAGAAGAATGCATTAAAATGTTTGGCACTAACTCTTTGAATGATGAGAAAGATTGCAATGTTGTTAGTATGAATTCCTTGAATATCCATGATGCTAATGATATGCAAAGCCACAAGCTTGGGGAAGCTATGTTTGATGAAGATGATATTTTTTGTCCCCCCAAGCTTTGACGAGCAAATTTACTATGATCAAAGCATGCCTCCTATCTATGATGATTATTGTGATGACACGTATGCTTTAAATAATAATGATAACCATGAAACTTGTCATCTTGATCTTCATTTTCAATCACATGATAGTTGTTTTGTTAAGTTTTCTCCCACTACTATTCTGAATGAGAAGAATTTTGCTTATGTGGAGAGTAGTAAATTTTCTATGCTTGTAGATCATGAAAAGAATGTTTTAGGTGCTGGTTATATTGTTGAATTCATTCATGATGCTACTGAAAATTATTATGAGGGAGGAATATATGCTTGTAGGAATTGCAATAATATCAAGTTTCCTCTCTATGTGCTTAATTTTTTGAAGTTATGCTTGTTTTGACTTCCTATGCTAGTTGATTATTGTTCCCATAAATTTTTTGATTACAAAATATCTATGCATAGGAAGTGGGTTAGACTTAAATGTGCTAGTCATATTCTTCATGATGCTCTCTTTATGTTTCAATTCTTATCTTTTATGTGAGCATCATTGAAATCATCATGCCTAGCTAGGGGCGTTAAACGATAGCGCTTGTTGGGAGGCAACCCAATTTTATTTTAGTTCCTTGCTTTTTGGTTCTATTTAGGAATAAATATTCCATCTAGATTCTGTTTAGATGTGGTTTTGTGTTTTAGTTAGTGTTTGTGCCAAGTAGAACCTTTGGGAAGACTTGGGTGAAGTCTTTATGATCATGCTGTAAAAACAGAAACTTTAGCGCCCACGAGATTAGCTTCAACTTTTTTACTTAAGAGTGATATTTAGTTGATTCTTTTTGCAGATGATTACTAGACAAATTCCTCAGGTCCACAAATTTGTTTTAGAATTTTTGGAGTTCCAGAAGTTTGCGTTAGTTACAGATTACTACAGACTGTTCTGTTTTTGATAGATTCTGTTTTTGTGTGTTGTTTGCTTATTTTGATGACTCTATGGCTAGTAAAATATTTTATAAACCATAGAGAAGTTGGAATAAAGTAGGTTTAACACCAATATAAATAAAGAATGAGTTCATTATAGTACCTTGAAGTGGTGTTTTCTTTTCTTTCGCTAACGGAGCTCAGGAGATTTTCTGTTAAGTTTTGTGTTGTGAAGTTTTCAAGTTTTGGGTAAAGATTCGATGGACTATGGAATAAGGAGTGGAAAGATCCTAAGCTTGGGGATTCCCAAGGCACCCCAAGGTAATATTCAAGGATAACCAAGCGTCTAAGCTTGGGGATGCCCCGGAAGGCATCCCCTCTTTCGTCTTCGTTCATCGGTAAATTTAGTTGGAGCTATATTGTTATTCATCACATGATATGTGTTTTGCTTGGAGCGTCATTTTATTTTCTTTGTATTTTATTTTGCTTGGAGTCTTCACTTATATCTTTCAGAGTAGTTTGTTGTTTGCTCTAGTGCTTCACTTATATCTTTTTGGAGCACGACAGTGGTTTTATTTTGAAGAAATATATGAACTCTCATGCTTCACTTATATTATTTTGAGAGTCTTAAAAAGCACGGTAATGTGCTTAATCCTAATATGCTAGGTATTCAAGACTAGTAAAAACTTTCTTATGAGTGTGTTGAATACTAAGAGAAGTTTGATGCTTGATGATTGTTTTGAGATATGGAGGTAGTGATATTAGAGTCATGCTAGTTGAGTAGTTGTGAATTTGAGAGATACTTGTGTTAAAGTTTGTGATTCCCGTAGCATGCACGTATGGTGAACCGTTATGTTATGAAGTCGGAGCATCATTTATTTATTGATTGTCTTCCTTATGAGTGGCGGTCGGGGACGAGCGATGGTCTTTTCCTACCAATCTATCCCCCTAGGAGCATGCGCGTAATACTTTGCTTTGATAACTTGTAGATTTTTGCAATAAGTATATGAGTTCTTTATGACTAATGTTGAGTCCATTGATTATACACACTCTCATCCTTCCACTATTGCTAGTCTCTCTAATACCGCGCACCTATCGCCGGTATCATACACCCACCATATACCTTCCTCAAAATAGCCACCATACCTACCTATCATGGCATTTCCATAGCCATTCCGAGATATATTGCCATGCAACTTTCCACCGTTCCGTTTATTATGACACGCTTCATCATTGTCATATTGCTTTGCATGATCATGTAGTTGACATCGTATTTGTGGCAAAGCCACATTTCCTAATTCTTTCATACATGTCACTCATGAGTCACTGCACATCCCGGTACACCGCCGCAGGTATTCATATAGAGTCATATTTTGTTCTAAGTATCGAGTTGTAATTCTTCAGTTGTAAGAAAATAAAAGTGTGATGATGATCATTATTAGAGCATTGTCCTAGTGAGGAAAGGATGATTGAGACTATGATTCCCCCACAAGTCGGGATGAGACTCCGGACAAAAAAAAGAGAGAAAAGAGGCCATAAAAAAAAGAGAAAGGGCCCAAATAAAAAAAACATGAAAGAAAAAAAGAGAAGGGACAATGCTACTATCCTTTTACCACACTTGTGCTTCAAAGTAGCACCATGATCTTCATGATAGAGAGTCTCCTATGTTGTCACTTTAATATACTAGTGGGAATTTTACATTATAGAACTTGGCTTGTATATTCCAATGATGGGCTTCTTCAAAATGCCCTAGGTCTTCGTGATCAAGCGAGTTGGATGCACACCCACTTAGTTTCTTTTGTTGAGCTTTCATATGCTTATAGCTCTAGTGCATCTGTTGCATGGCAATCCCTACTCACTCACATTGATATCTATTGATGGGTATCTCCATAGCCCGTTGATACGCCTAGTTGATGTGAGACTATCTTCTCTTTTTTGTCTTCTCCACAACCACCATTCTATTCCACATAGAGTGCTATGTCCATGGCTCACGCTCATGTATTGCGTGAAGATTGAAAAAGTTTGGGAACACCAAAAGTATGAAACAATTGCTTGGCTTGTCATCAGGGTTGTGCATGATTTAAATACTTTGTGTGGTAAAGATAGAGCATATCCAGACTATATGATTCTGTAGGGATAACTTTATTTGGCCATGTTATTTTGAGAAGACATAATTGCTTAGTTAGTATGCTTGAAATATTATTATTTTTATGTCAATATTAAACTTTTGTCTTGAATCTTTCGGATCTGAATATTCATACCACAATTAAGAAGAATTACATTGAGAAATATGCTAGGTAGCATTCCACATCAAAAATTCTGTTTTTATCATTTACCTACTCGATGACGAGCAGGAATTAAGCTTGGGGATGCTGATACGTCTCCAACGTATCTATAATTTTTTATTGTTCCATGCTATTATATTATCCATCTTGGATGTTTATGGGATTTATTAAACACTTTTATATTATTTTTGGGACTAGCCTATTGACCCAGAGCCCAGTGCCAGTTCCTGTTATTTCCCATGTTTTAGTGTTTCGAAGAAAAGGAATATCAAACGGAGTCGAAACGGAATGAAACCTTCTGGAGAAGTTATTTTTGGAAGGAAAGCTACCCGATAGCCTTGGAGTGCACGTCAGGAAAGAAACGAGGGAGCCATGAGGTAGGGGGGCGCGCCCACCCCCCTAGGGCGTGCCCTCCACCCTCGTGGGCCCCTCGTGGCATCTTCCTCCTATATATACCCATATACCCTAAAAACTTTGGGGAACAGAATAGATCGGGAGATCCGCTGCCGCAAGCCTCTGTAGCCACCCAAAACCAATCGGGACCCTATTCCGGCACCCTGCCGGAATGGGGAACCCTCACCGGTGGCCATCTTCATCATCCTGGCGCTCTCCATGATGAGGAGGGAGTAGTTCACCCTCGGGGCTCAGGGTATGTACCAGTAGCTATGTGTTTGATCTCTCTCTCTCGTGTTCTTGATTTGCATTATCTTGATGTATCGCGAGCTTTGCTATTATAGTTGGATCTTATGTTGCTTCTCCCCCTCTACTCTCTTGTAATGGATCGAGTTTTCCCTTTGAACTAATCTTATCGGATTGAGTCTTTAATGAGTTGATAACACTTGATGTATGTCTTGTCGTGCATATCTGTGGTGACAATGGGATATCACGTGATTCACTTGATGTATGTTTTGGTGATCAACTTGCGAGTTCCGCCCATGAACTTATGCATAGGGGTTGGCACACGTTTTCGTCTAGATTCTCCGGTAGAAACTTTGGGGCACTCTTTGAGGTTCTATGTGTTGGTTGAATAGATGAATCTGAGATTGTGGGACGCATATTGTATAATCATACCCAGGGATACTTGAGGTGACAATGGAGTATCTTGGTGACATTAGGGTTTTGGTTGATTTGTGTCTTAAGGTGTTATTCTAGTACGAACTCTAGGACTTTTTGTGAGACTTATAGGAATAGCCCAACGGATTTATTGGAAAGAATAACCATGAGTTGGTTTCGCACCCTACCATAATCTCTTCATTTGTTCTCCACTATTAGTGACTTTGGAGTGACTCTTTGTTGCATGTGGAGGGATAGTTATATGATCCAATTATGTTATTATTGTTGAGAGAACTTGCACTAGTGAAAGTATGAACCCTAGGCCTTGTTTCCTAGCATTGAATACCGTTTGTGCTCACTTTTATCATTAGTTACCTAGCTGTTTTTATATTTTCAGATTACAAAAACCTATATCTACCATCCATATTGCACTTGTATCACCATCTCTTCGCCGAACTAGTGCACATATACAATTTACCGTTGTATTGGGTGTGTTGGGGACACAAGAGACTCTTTGTTATTTGGTTGCAGGGTTGTTTGAGAGAGACCATCTTCATCCTACACCTCCCATGGATTGATAAACCTTAGGTCATCCACTTGAGGGAAATTTCTACTGTCCTACAAACCTCTGCACTTGGAGGCCCAACAACATCTATAAGAAGAAGGTTGCATAGTAGACATCAGCAAGCATCCGCAACTACTAACGTTCATTAAGGTAAAACCCAACCATAGCATTAAGATATATTGGCCCCCCCCTTCAATCTCGTATGCATCAATTTCTATGCCAGGTTGAAGCTTCTGTCACTCTGGCCCTCCAATACATAGTCCTATAAACATACAACTAACCCTATGGTGTGATCCACGCGCGTGCTCACATGATGGGCACCAAAGGACAGCAGCATAACCACAAGCAAATTAAATCAATCATAGTAATTCATCAACCACCGATAGGACAACGAAAATCTACTCAGACATCATAGGATGGCAACACATCATTGGATAATAATATGAAGCATAAAGCACCATGTTCAAGTAGAGGGTACAGCGGGTTGCGGGAGAGTGGACCGCTGTAGATAGAGGGGGGAAGGTGATGGAGATGTTGGTGAAGATGGCGGAGGTGTTGGTGAAGATCGCGGTGATGATGATGGTGGCCACGACAGCGTTCCGGCGCCACCGGAAGAGAGGGGGAGAAGGGCCCCCTTCTTCTTCTTCTTCCTTAACCTCCTCCCTAGATGGGAGAAGGGTTTCCCCTATGGTCCTTGGCCTCCATGGCATGGGAGGGGCGAGAGCCCCTCCGAGATTGGATCTGTCTCTCTATCTCTCTCTGTTTCTGCGTTCTCCTCTGCTGCCCTTTCACCGTTTCTTTTATATCCGGAGATCCGGAACTCCAATTGGGTTGAATCTTTCGCCCAGATTTTTCTCATAAAATTAGCTTTCTTGCGGCCAAAGAAGAGCGTTAACTGCCTTACGGGGTGCCCACGAGGGTCCAGGGCGCGCCTGCCCCCCTGGGGTATGCCCCCTGCCTCGTGGCCCCCTCGGGCACCGTCTCCGTTGATTTTACTTCCCAAAAATCATAAATATTCAAAAATAATTCTCCGTCCGTTTTTATCCCGTTTTCATTCCGTTTGATATGGGGTTTCTGCGAAACATAAAACATGCAAAAACAGGAACTGGCACTGGACACTGGATCAATATGTTAGTCCCAAAAATAGTATAAAAAATTGCCAAAAGTATATAAAAGTTGTATAATATTGGCATGGAACAATCAAATAAATAGAGATACGATAGAGACGTATCAGGGAGCTTCTTCTTCATTCGAAGGTTCTAGAAATTTTGGAGTAATGTACTTTCAAATGAACGAAGGAGCTTCCATCACCGACGGTCGCAAATGTCATAGAGGAAGAATCCTGCTGTTGTCATCGGTCGAATATATCATAGAGGGAGTGCCCACCATATACACCATGTGGGATGATAGTTCTAAAGGAAAGACTCGACAGACTGAAAGTCAAACCGTGAAGAGTAATAATGATCTGTGTGTTGAGTTCCTACTATTTGCCGTTGATTTTTAATCTTTGACTTATGAACACAGGAAATTTCTGACGACGATATGATTCCTAAGTGCGAATACTGCAAACACGACGAGAGTATGTGCGACAGGATGCCTTATCTGCAAAGCGGTAGGTACTTCACCATCTTGCTGGAGGAGACTTCCAATGTTTTTATGGTATGTTACGACGACAAGTATTTTTCCGTAATTATGCATGACTTGTGAATTTTTGCTTCAATGTGTAATTTTCCAAAAAATTTCCATTTGAATTATATAGTACATCCCATGTCATGCAAGACCGTATGTCCTGGAAAAGATCGGTTTTGAAGATATGGAGAGAACAGAGACGAAGAGTGCTCACCTTAGGACCAAGCATGGTTTCAATTTTTTGGTTAGGCTATTTAATGCACCAAATAGCTCGTATTTCGGTAGCTCAACTTCGAGATGATTATGCAAGGCCTATGAATTTAAGGAGGATATGCAAATCACGTTTGATCTTCGGCCCAAAGATGACATTGACAATAATATCGACATTTGGGTGGATGTCGAGTCGGTTCCAGTTCTACATCTTTGTGAGTTTGTCAAATAAATTTGTTAAGTAATTTATATTGTTTATTTATAAATCATTGACGACTTATTTCCATTGATACCTTATTTCTATTCTTCAAATGATGTATGGAGGATAGTAGACAAAACCTAGTAAACTGATGGCTCTGGACTAAGTTATGAGGAGAAATATCATCCTATCTCATTTATTATTGATGTTGAGAATTTCAATATAAATTATGAAACTGCTCCACATTATGGTCAATACGTGCGACTCGTGCACGTGTTGCACTACGGTAACATCCATGGAGATGGCGTGGTAAGATTTTTTACTATTATGACATGAGTGCATCTTTTGCATACATTCTTCTAAAGCTAAACTACATTGCTAACTACAATGTTATTATTATGTTGTCAAACAAAAAATCCCGAAGTGTTGTGTGCCTCATCTGATGTTTATGAAAGGTCGCCTTGATGTTATTAACTTACGGCCAAGTCCTCCTAGGGTTCACTATTGTTCATACAAGATTTCTCAAACCGTTGAAGGCATCATAATCAGAGAATGGAAAAAAGTTATGAATAACCATAGGAAGCTACTTGGAAGCAACATTGTCGAAGCGCATGAATAGGAGATAGAATAATCTCAATTCTTCATAATGTAGAGTAAGGGGCTATTTTGTTTTTTTGGATTTTACCTTAGTGAGCGTAGCAGGTCCTAGCTAAACTCATGATCATGTGCTAAGAACAATTAACTATGGTTGGTTATGACCATGGTAACGAGTAGAAGTTGTTAGATGACTATGATAATGATGAGAATGACTTGTGTTATGACGATAATGACGATGAGTTACTATGATGATGATGATGCTGAGTTGTATATCCTTATGAGCATTGATACGTCTCCGTCGTATCTACTTTTCCAAATACTTTTGCCCTTTTTTGGACTCTAACTTGCATGATTTGAATGAAACTAACCCGGACTGACACTGTTTTCAGCAGAATTGCCATGATGTTATTTTTGTGCAGACATAAAAGTTCTCGGAATGACCTGAAACTTCACGGAGATTATTTTTGGAAATAATAAAAAATACTAGCAAAAGAATCAAGGCTAGGGGGGCCCACACCCTGTCCACCAGGGTGGGAGGCGCGCCTGCCCCCTTTGGCGCGCCCTCCTTCCTCCTGGGCCCTCTGGAGCTCCACCGACCTCAACTCCAACTCTATATATTCGTGTTCGGGGAGAAAAAAATCAGAGAGAAAGATTCATCGCGTTTTATGATATGGAGCCACCACCAAGTCCTAATCTCTCTCGTGAGGGCTGATCTGGAGTGTGTTCGGGGCTCCGGAGAGGGGAATCCATCGCCATCGTCATCATCAACCATCCTCCATCACCAATTTCATGATGCTCACCGCCGTGCGTGAGTAATTCCATCGTAGGCTTGTTGGACGGTGATGGGTTGGATGAGATTTATCATGTAATCGAGTTAGTTTTGTTAGGGTTTGATCCCTAGTATCCACTATGTTCTGAGATTGATGATGCTATTGTTGAAATATATTGCCCACCTCCCTTCATCAGCTCGGACTTTTGGATGAGTTGGTTGGTGCATGAATTCAATATGGTATCATAGCAAAGAGGTCTTGAGTTCAAGACCCTGCCAACTCAGTATTAAATAAAATGATTCTGCGGCCTATATCGATCCCACGTCTAAGGACTAAAATAACCTAGACGTGAGGGGGAGTGTTGAAATATATTGCCCACCTCCCTTCATCACTTCGTACTTTTTGATGAGTTGGCTAGTGCATGAATTCAATAGCTATGACTTTGCGATGCTTAATGCTTGTCACTAGGGCCCGAGTGCCATGATTTTAGATCTGAACCTATTATGTTTTCATGAATATATGTGAGTTCTTGATCCTACCTTGCAAGTCTATAGTCACCTACTATGAGTTAATGCTTTGGTGAGAATAATCGGGACCACTCCCGGTGATGACCGTAGTTTGAGGAGTTCATGTAATCAGTATGTGTTAATGCTTTGGTCCGGTACTCTATTAAAAGGAGGCCTTAATATCCCTTAGTTTCCGTTAGGACCCCGCTGCTACGGGAGGGTAGGACAAAAGATGTCATGCAAGTTCTTTTCCATAAGCATGTATGACTATATTCGGAATACATGCCTACATTACATTGATGAATTGGAGCTAGTTCTGTGTCACCCTATGTTATGATTGTTACATGATGAACCGCATCCGGCATAATTCTCCATCACTGCTCCAATGCCTACGAGCTTTTCACATATTGTTCTTTGCTTATTTACTTTTTCGTTGCTATTATTACAATTACTACAAAACCCCAAAATATTACTTTGCTAGCGTTACCTTTACTTCATACTACTTTGCTACTAAATACTTTGTTGCAGATACTAAGTTATCCAGGTGTGGTTTAATTGACAACTCAACTACTAATACTTGAGAATATTATTTGGCTCCCCTTGTGTCGAATCAATAAATTTGGGTTGAATACTCTACCCTCGAAAACTGTTGCGATCCCCTATACTTTTGGGTTATCAAGACTATTTTCTGGCGCCGTTGCCGGGGAGCATAGCTCTATTCTTTGAGTCACTTGGGATTTATATCTGCTGGTCACTATGAAGAACTTGAAAGACGCGAAAACAAAAATTTATCCCTCAACTACGAGGGGAGGTAAGGAACTGCCATCTAGCTTTGCACTTGATTCACCTTCTATTTTGAGTAAGCTTGCGACACCTAAACCTGCTTCTGCTATTAATTCTGATATGTCGCATGTTCTTGATGATGCCACTTCTGCTATGCATTATACTTATGATGAAACTACTTCTATGCTTGATACTACTGTGCCACTTGGTGAATTTCTTGATGAACAACTTGCTAGAGCTAGAGAGAATGAAATTATTGAAACTGATAATAATGATGAAAGTGATGATGAAGATTCTCCCCCTAGATATGAATTGCCTGTTGTGCCTGAGGGTTATGTTATGGATGAAGAAACTGCTAGAGATTTTCTTGCTTGCAATAATAGAAGTGATCTTAAGAAATTATTAGCTAAGCTGAAACAAAAATCTTGGAATTCTAGAATGAAATATGATCCTGCTTATGCTACTTCACCTATCTTTGTTACTGATAAGGATTATGATTTCTCTGTTGATCCTGAGATAATTACTTTGGTTGAATCTGATCCTTTCTGTGGCTATGAATCTGAAACTGTTATGGCACATCTTACCAAATTAAATGATATAGCCACCCTGTTCACTAATGATGAGAAAACTCGCTACTATTACATCCTTAAAATATGTCCGTTCTCATTATAGGGTGACGCTAAGATATGGTTTAATTCTCTTGATCCTGGTTGTGTGCGTAGTCCCCAGGATAGGATTTATTACTTCTCTTCTAAATATTTCCCTGCTCATAAGAAACAAGCTGCTTTAAGGGAAATATTTAATTTTGTGCAAATTTAAGAAGAGAGTCTCCCACAAGCTTGGGGGAGGCTTCTCCAATTACTTAATGCTTTGCCTAATCATCCTCTCAAGAAAAATGTAATACTTGATATCTTTTATAATGGACTAACCGATGCTTCCATAGACCACCTGGATAGTTGTGCTTGTTGTGTTTTCACGGAAAGAACTGCTGATCAAGATGAAATTCTATTGAATAATATGTTGACAAATGAAAATAATTGGACACTTCCAAAACCAACTCCTAATCCAACTCCGAAGAAAAGGGGTATTCTATTTCTCAGTCCTGAAGATATGCAAGAGGCAAAGAAATTCATGATAGGAAAGGGTATTAAAGCTGATGATGTTAAGAATTTACCTCCTGTTGAAGAAATACATGGTCTTAATTTGCCACCTGTTGAAGAAATACATGGTCTTGATAACCTGACACAGGTAGTAAAGGTAAATTCTCTCTATAGATTTGATGAAGGTGATATTCCTCGTTATAAGTCTGCTAGGCAATGCTTAGATGAGTTTGATAATTTTATTGTTATGCAAGAAAACTTCAATGCTTATGTTGGTAGACAATTGAAACAAAATGCTTATATGATTGAACACTTGGGTGATTATATGTCTAGAGTTAAGGGTGAACTTAAACTCATTGGTAAACATGCTTCTATGGTTACCACTCAAGTAGAACAAGTACTTAAAGCTCAGAATGATTTTCTCAATGAATTGAATAGTAATAATAATGACTTTGCTGTTAGAGTTGCAACTAGAGGAGGTAAAGTGACTCAGGAACCTTTGTATCCCGAGGGACACCCTAAGAGAATTGACCAGGATTCTCAGAGAATTAATGTTATGCACCTAGTCCTTCTAAAAAGAAGAAAAATAAAAATGATAGGACTTTGCATGCTTCTAGTGAACCTGTTGACACACCTTAGAATCCCAATGATATTTCTATTTCTGATACAGAGACACAATCTGGTGATGAACATGAACCTAGTGATAATATTAATGATGATGTTCATGTTCATGCTCAACCTAGTAATGACAATGATGTAGAGATTGAACCTGCTGTTGATCTTGATAACCCACAATCAAAGAATCAACGTTATGATAAGAGAGACTTTGTTGCTAGGAAGCACGGTAAAGAAAGTGAACCATGAGTTCAGAAACCCATGCCTTTTCCTCCTAAACCATCCAAGAAAAAGGATGATGATGATTTTGAGCGCTTCGCTGAAATGATTAGACCTATCTTTTTGCGTATGCGTTTGACTAATATGCTTAAAATGAATCCTTATGATAAGTATACGAAAGGGGGGACAACTTTCTAACGCGTGTCTCGGCTCCCCCTCTAGGCTCCTCCAAGGCGACTACCGTCGGTGGCCACTCCGGTCTCGGCGGCCACCTCCCCTTCACGCCGGCTGCCACTCCGGCGCCGGCGGCCACTCCGGCGCCGGCGGCCACAACATCCCTGATCTTGACTCCTGTCGGGTGGGTTTCACCACCTTTTCTTCGGTGGAAGAGGAGGGCCACGGGAGTGGACTATGGAGCCTCCTTCGCTCAACTTTGCCCGAGGTAAAGAGTTTCAACTCTCGATGAGGCAAAAAGTTGGTCATCGAGTGGTATTCTCCCCTGGTTTTCGTCAGCGTGAGTTCACTTTGGTGGTATCTTTTTGTCGGGCTCGGTTTCGTTTGGACTGCCACACCGTTAGTATCACTCTGCAATCTTGTTTTGGTGGGTATCCTCAAGGGTTCCGTGTGCATCATCTCAAGGATAGATCTTTCAAGTTCTCTGTTGCATCCAAAGCAGTGGGCTTTGAAATTTATAATCAGGGTCGTCTGATCGAAAAGGATTTTGAGTTAGTTTTTAATCTGTGGGGTTTTGGCGGCCCCAACTGGATTCGTGAAGAGCAGCTTTACTATCGTGAAGAGGAAAATTCCTGGACTTTGGTAACTAACGGTTTTCGCCCGAGGGCGGCCGCCGGCGATGCCTCCAGTGATCAACTCCGGCCATCAGTTTTTTCTCGTCTTGCGGGGATTCCGACACCAAGCAATAATGAGGTTTCGGACAATAATGAGCAATTAATGCACGAGCTTAATACCTCTAGAGGGGTTAATGCTGCGGTTTCACAGAGCGGGAATCAGGGTTTTTCAAATGACACTATACAGTGCTATACATGCGGCAACTTGGGCCATTTTGCCAGAGAGTGCTATGAGAAAAACCTTCCTGGGATTTTCCCTTTTCTTTGCTTTGCCACTTTTCCCAGCCCACCAGCTGAGGCATGGGATTTGGATGCGGTCCAAGACTGGTTTTCGTCTACAGGCCCGGCCCCGGACCCCTCGGTGGTTTCCTCTTTTAGTGAGCTTTGTAAGGGATCTTTTCTTAATTTTCAGCCTCGAATTGCCCTTGCCTCCTCAACTTCTGCACTCCGCTCCTCTGTTTCTCCTCAGCTCCCAAACCCTGGTCTGCTCACCTCTAGCTCGCCGTCGACAGTCAATGCTAGTGTGGCAGCGTCGATGACAAATATTCCGATTGATCCACGCCTTTTGTGCCACATGGGTTTGATATTCAGCAAGTCCCTGGCCACAATGGACTGGCGCGGATGGTGCTCCGTCACCGGCCTCATCGTCATGAAGACTGGGCGATTGCAACAATCCATCCGCTCCCCATCGATGCTCCTTTCCCCAATGTAAGAGATGTTCTTGAGGAGTTCATTGTTGAGCATAGACAGTTAGGGCTGAGAGATGTTCAGCGTTGTCCATTCAGTGAAGCTTATGTGCGTCTAACAAGGGTTAGAGACAGAGATAAGTTGGTGCTGGACAGCCCTCATGAATTTGGTGATGTGTTCATCACGTTTGTTAAGCATGACGAGGGCAGAAATCATAGAAGGGTGCATTTTAATCGAACTGTTTGGTTATTATTGACTGGAATGCCTTTCGATTTTCGAAATACTGAAGATCTTGCTTGTGTTGTCAGTAAGTTTGGTCGTATGATTTCTTGGGATAAAGAGGATGATCACATGGGTCACATTGTGGTCAAAGCTAGAGTGATGAATCTGGAAATTATTCCTAAAAGTTTGAGGTGGTCTGAATGGGATGAGTTCGAGGAAGATGGCTGGTCCTCTTCCATTGAAGTTCTGGCCAGTGAGCTTCTTGGTGGAGGGCCTGCAGATGAGGATCCAATTCTTCCTGAAAATGTAGATCCACACCCTCTCCCTGACGATGCTGCACATGGCAGTGATTTCCTCAATGAGGCTGTTAACAACAATGACGTTGAAGTTTAGAATGAGTTAAAGTGGGAGCAATGGAACATGCCAATGCGGAACAACCAAAATGCAGGTCTGGAGGATCTCTTAGATGCTGTGCAGCAAGAAGAGATGGCATGGGTTGATGGAGAAGAATTGCTTCCAGCAGCCAGTAACAGTAGTTTATCTTCTGACGTGTCTTTTTCTGAAGGAGACAATTCCAACCTGTTTTTGCAACCTGCAATTCCTGGGATTTTTCAACCTATAATTGTTGAACAAGCTGCTTTACCTCCTGCCAATGTGGTTGCAAATGGACTTCAGAATATTATACAAGCATATCAATCTGATGATGATGAGCCTCACATGCTGCAAGATCAGATCTTGGATGCTGCACTGCCTACTGAACCTCCTCAAGCTCAAAGTGTTGCAAATCACTTGCAGCTTGTTGCTGTCAATCTTCACCTAGGCTTGTGGAGGCAGCTGCCACTGCTGTCATTCCTGTTGGTCAAGTTCTAGACTCTAATGCCAAGGTTCAACATGTTGGAGAGGATGGGGAATCCAGTTTGGTTTCTTCCTTGCCCTTGGCTGATTTAGGGGCTTCTAAAAGTGTTCTGCATTCTCAGGCTACTGGCTCTTCAGAAGGTGCCATATTCTACAAGCCTGGGCACATTACTACTTCAAGAGGAAGCCTTGAGCCAGTTGTAAACTTGGAGGATCTTCAAACTGGGTTTCACAGTAACTGGGTCAACCAAATTGATGAGCACTTAACCATGGCCCCTTCCCTTCTTGGGCTGAAATATATTCAAATTGTTGCTTCTGCTAATAATGATCTTGTTGTCTCTGAAGAAGGTATTTTGTTGTGGAAAAAGCACTTTCAGGAGCAACTTGTGGACAATAAGAGTTCTTTCACTGCCAACATTCCTGTAAGTTGGTTTAACTTTATTGTCCACCTCCTTCTGTCACCTGATAAGTTTGAATGGACTGTTAAAATGTTAAAGTCTGGAATGTGGGAACTTGTCTCTGCTGTGGAAAACATGGATCATGCTTACATATTTACATTCCTCATAAGTGTCCGGCTTCTCATGCACCTATTTGTCAGGCCATTGCCATTGAGGGCCAACTTAACAAAGATAAGGGCAAGGAAAATAGTGGACTAGCTTCCAATGTGCATGATGTGGAGTCACAGGACCTACTGTAGCCTTTTGGCTCAGAAAACTTGAGGAAAAGGAGTGGGAAGACCCCCCTGGTTGAAACAGAGGTAAGGAGAAGTGATAGAATCAAAAAGGATAATGCTGGTTATAAAAGAAATTCTTGTTCAAATTCTAAATGTCTGCCTTGCGATGCTGCCCCTCCAATCATTCCAAAGTCAGTTGTTAAAAACCTCACTGCCTCTTTCTGCAAGGTTGCTGAGGGGGAACTAGAGGATAAGCTCGCTAAGAAGCCCAGGAGAAGGCAAGATGAGGAATTTTCCAAGGTGCCCTTGCACTACTAGGGAAAAGCCTATACACAGAAAGTTACTAGTAGCGAGGGTTAAAAACCCTCGCTACTGCTACTTACCAGTAGTGCAGGTTTTTAAACCTCGCTACTACTAAGTTGGTAGCAGCAGCGCGGGTTTTAACCCTCGCTACTCCTAAGCGGTCTACCGTGCCCCCCGGGACATGCCATAGTAGTAGCGCGGGTTTTTAGAACCTTGCTACTACTAAGTTTGATAGCAGTAGCGTTGGTTTTTAGCCCTCGCTACTACTAAGTGGTGCCATAGTAGTAGCGAGGGGGTAAAAAACCGCGCTACTACTAAAGGTCCCATTTTCAAACTCTACCCCCCCTGTGGATCGCCTTTTCAGTTTAAAAAAATAAAAGAAAATGATGAAAATGTCAAAAAAATAAAAGAAAATAAGTTTCCCATGTGATATGTGGTCTAGTTGTTGGGAAAATTTGCAAATATGAATTACGACTTTATTTGCAAAATCTCTCGAGAATTTGTAAAAATGGGCATAACTTTTGCATACTAACTCGGATGAAAAAGTTTTTTATATGAAAAATGGGGAACCCAGTTAAACATTTTCAAAATCCTCAAAAACGTAACAGAAAAAAAGTTACGGGGCATTTAAGATCTAGACTGGAAAAAATCGAAAAAATTTCAAACTGTGTGGTCAAACTGTGGTCAAACAATGGTCAAACTAATTATTCTAGAATATTAGTGTTACTAAATAATTATTTTAGTTTTTTTGAATTTTGGTCAAATCTGGTCAAACTATGGCCAAACTGTGGTCAAACTGTGGTCAAACTGTGGTCAAACTAATTATTCAATAAATATTAGTGTTACTAATTTTTCAGAACAATAGTTTCAAACTCAAATAGTGAAATGTGTGACTTCATGCTCAAGCTAAATTCCTGAGGTTAATAGGATTGACATCTTACTACTGTCAGGAAAACAACAAGTGCAGACTTGGAAACGAGGGAGAATAGAACCCAGAAGTTAAGCGTGCTCAGGCTGGAGTAGTGAGAGGATGGGTGACCGTCCGGGAAGTTAGATGATTTGGATTGATGAGGGGTGATTAGAGATTAAATTGAGCAGCAATGAGGGCTGATTAGAGATTTGAGGTTAAAATAATTTAGAAATTTGAAAAATAGGGAAAAAAATCGAAATATTTTTTCGAAAAAATTCAAAAAAAACCCGCGCTGGTAGTAGTAGTGCGGTTTTTTACCCACGCTACTACTAAAGGACGTAGTAGTAGCGTGGGTGGCACCCGCGCTACTGCTATAAGTTAGCTGTAGCGCCTTATTAGTAGCGCCGGCCCCCGCGCTGCTAATAGGCCCAAAACCCGCGCTACTGCTTGGCTTTTCCCTAGTAGTGTTGGTCACAGGAGAGGACAACCCATCCAACTCTTCTTAATGTTAGCTTCCATCAGTTGGAATAGGGTGTTTTGGGGTAGTATGTTTGGATCATGTTGTCCTTACTGGGATTTCTCAATGACTTTTGTAATGATGGGAGAATGGTACTTTCTGGATCTTGTGGATTGGCTGGTTTACTCTATTATTGAGACCTATATGATGTATGGTTCATGGATGCTGTGCTGCTATTGTGATGTGTTGTGCTTCATGGTTTTATGTTTTCTGTTCTTCCTCAACTTCATGTATGTGCTCTTGGTGGATCAAGTGCTGGTGCTTGATTACTGCTGCAGAAACTATTATTGTTCTCATGAATAACACAAACAAAAATTGGAATATCCTGAACTGGAATATTAGAGGGATGAACTCTGAAGATAAATTGTTGGCTATTAGGCAGAAAATTGAACAGAGTGATTGCAGCATCTTGTGTCTTCAAGAAACTAAAAGAGAGTCTTTTGATGCAGCTTACATCAAAAACTTCTGTCCTAACAGAATTAACAAATTTTCTTTCCTCCCATCTGTTGGAGCTTCTGGGGGGCTGCTAGTTGCTTGGACTGGATCTCAATTTACAGGAGAAGTTATTGCTCAAAACAGATTCTCACTCTCAATTCAATTCACCACCTTGTTATCCAATCAGTCATGGATACTAAGTAACATATATGGTTCCTATGACCCTCAGGACAAAGTTGACTTCATTAATTGGTTTCTGAATATTCACATGCCAGCATATGTGGACTGGATTCTTATGGGGGACTTTAATCTCATGAGAGCCCCTTCTGACAGAAACAGACCTGGTGGAGATGTTAATGAGATGCTTTTGTTCAATGAGGAAATCAGCAATCAGGGATTAATTGAGCTACCTTTGCAAGGCAAAAAGTTCAGTTGGAGCAACATGCAGCATGATCCTCTTTTGGTCAAATTGGATTGGTTTTTTACTTCTGCCTCCTGGATGACCACTTTCCCAAACACCATAGTGCTACCACTTACAAAACCTATATCTGATCACTTGCCTTGTGTCATTAAAATTGGTACTTCCATTCCTAAAGCAAGAGTATTTAGATTTGAAAACAATTGGCTGCAACATTCAGACTTTAAACAGGTGGTTGCTGCTGCTTGGAGCATCCCAGTGGGGAATCTTGATGCTGTTAAAAATTTGAATGCAAAATTTAAGAACTTGAGGAGAGCTTTGAAGTTGTGGGCCAGGTATTTATCTTGCCTAAAAGCCAAGATTGCCAAGCTTAATGATGTCATCTTCCTTTGGGATTTTTTTGAGGAATTCAGAGAATTGGACATTCATGAATGGAACAACAGGGATATCTTAAAAGAGCAGCTGCTCATTCTTCTCAGGAACCAAAAGATCTATTGGAAGCAAAGGGGAAAGATTAAGGGGGTCAAATTTGGAGATGAAAACACAAAATTCTTCCATACTAAACCCTCAATTAATTACAGGCACAATCATATTGCTATACTTCAAAATGATGATCAAGTTGAAATATCAGATCATGCTGGGAAAGCTGCAATCCTCTGGGAAGCTTATAAGAAGAGAATGGGCACATCTCACAAAACTTCAATGCACTTCAACTTGGAATCCCTTTTTGGTCCCAGGCAGGATCAAACTCTTTTTGATAACTTGGAGTTACCTTTCACTGAAGGGGAAATTAATGATGTTGTCAAGGATCTTCCACTTGACAAATGTCCAGGTCCAGATGGTTTCAACAATGAAATTTTGAAATCTTGTTGTGATATTATTAAAGGGGATGTGCTTAGATTTATTCAAGATTTTCAAGCTGGGCAAATCTCAATTGAGAGCTTAAACACATCTTACATCACCCTAATTCCTAAAGGAAGCACTCCAATGACAGCAAATGACTTCAGGCCTATTTCTCTCCTTAATTGTTGTCTTAAACTTGTTACTAAGTTGTTGGCTAACAGGCTGCAGAAAGTAATTCTAGAACTAGTGCACATCAAGCAATATGGTTTCCTCAAGGAAAGGTCAATTCATGACTGTTTGGGTTGGGCATATGAGTATCTGCATCAATGCCATAAGTCCAAAGATGAAATTGTTGTACTTAAACTAGATTTTGAAAGGGCTTTTGACACCATTGAGCACCAAGCAATTTTGGAGATCTTAAAGGCCAAAGGTTTTGGAGACAGATGGATCAATTGGATTAAAATGTTGTTCACCTATGCATCATCTGCTGTCATGCTTAATGGGGTTCCTGGCAAGAAGTTTTACTGTCTCAAGGGGGTCAGGCAAGGAGATCCTCTATCACCACTATTATTTGTGCTTGCTGCAGACTTGCTTCAGTCAATTCTTCACAAGGCCATGCACCTGGGTCTACTTTCTTCACCTTTGCAAGTGCAATCATGTCCTGACTTTCCAATTGTCCAGTATGCTGATGACACTCTGGTTCTTCTCCAAGCTGATGCAAATCAACTTCCTTGCCTCAAAGCACTTCTAAATACTTTTGCAGATGCTACTGGCCTTAAAGTGAATTATAACAAATCAAGTCTTATCCCAATCAATGTGCCTGAGGACAAGGTGGAAATTTTGACAAACACATTTCATTGCAAAAGAGAATCTTTCCCCATTCAGTATTTGGGAACACCATTGGGTCTTCATAACCCTACTGTGGAGCAACGCTTTCCTCTTGTCACAAGACTGCAGAAAAAACTTGTGGGTTTATCCTCATTCATGACAATGGATGGGAGATTGTTGCTGGTAAAATCTATTTTAATCTCTCTGTTGATTTATCTAATGGGATGCCTTGATGTGCCTGTCACCATCAAATCCCAAGCTATCAAGTTGTTGAGGCACTGTCTCTGGAGAGGACCTGACTTGAGGATCACAGGCCTGCCATGGTGGCTTGGAGCACTATTTGTAGACCTAAGGATCAAGGAGGACTGGGGGTGATGGATATCTTTGTCCAAAACAAAGCTTTGCTTCTCAAGAACTTGCATAAGTTCTATAACGGGCACAACATTCCTTGGGTTAACTTGATTTGGGAAACTTATTGTGCAAATAATTTGTTGCCTGGCAGTAACTAGGTTGGATCTTTTTGGTGGAAGGAAAATCTCAAGCTCATTGATAATTTAAAATCCTTGGCCAGATGTCACATAGGGGATGGTAAAAGTGGTCTATTCTGGCTGATCTGTGGCATTCAGCTTGTTTAGAGGACTTGTTCCCTCACCTCTTCTCATTTGTGAAAGACCAGAACACTACTGTGCACACCATCATTCATACTGAATACCTGGAGGATCTATCTCAACTTCCTCTCACTGTGCAAGCCTTCCAGGAATTTGAAAGCATGGAAGATATTTGCTTTTCTCTAAGGAATTTTGACTCCCTGGATTGCACTGGCACTTGGAGTTACATTTGGGGTAATGAGCAATTCTCAGTTCCCAAGGCATATAAAGTAATGATGGGAGTTAAAATAGTGCCCCAACAGTTCAATTGGATTTGGAATAGCTCATGTCAGCCGAAGCACAAGGTGTTTTTTGGAGATTACTTCATGACAGGCTCAATACTAGGAATCTTCTTCGCAGGAAAACTTTCCATTTGGCAAGCTACAATTGTGCTGTCAACAATTGTCCTCAGGAGGAAACCTTACACCATCTCTTCTGGACCTACCCTTTTGCAGCTCAGTGTTGGGATATTATTTGTCCTTCCAGGCAACTTAATGTTTCTGTGCTTGAAGCTTTTGAGGATCTTAGGCAGAAACTTCATGTTCCATTCTTCATGGAAATCATCATTCTAGCCTCTTGGGCCATATGGATCTCAAGAAATAATCTGATCTTTCAAGCCATTCAGCCTTCCATTCAGAGGTGGAAAGTCACTTTCCTTGATGAGCTTAACCTCCTAAGATTTAGAGTGAAAAAGAGCTATGCCATAGCCTTATGTACTTGGCTTGATAACCTTGTACTGTAATTTTTTGTTTATATTCTGTTTTTCTTCTTTTTTCTTTTTTGGCTTACCTCAAGCCTCTTTACTGTTGGACCTTTGTTTTATTTAAAATAATATAAAAATTGCAGTGGGGCTTTGCCCTACTGTGTACAGTCAAAAAATATATGAGAAAGATACCAGAAGTTGAAATTTCCGCCATGCTTGCTAATTATACTTTTAAGGGTGGAATACCCAAGAAACTAGGAGATCCAGGAATACCAACTATACCATGCTCCATTAAAAGAAACTATGTTAGAACTGCTTTATGTGATCTTGGAGCCGGTGTTAGAATTATGCCTCTCTCTTTATATCGTAGACTTGATTTGAATAAGTTGACACCTACTGAAATATCTTTGCAAATGGCTGATAAATCAACTGCTATACCTGTCGGTATTTGTGAGGATGTGCCTGTTGTGGTTGCAAATGTTACTATTTTAACGGACTTTGTTATTCTTGATATTCCCAAGGATGATAGTATGTCTATTATTCTTGGAAGACCCTTTTTAAATACTTCAGGGGCTGTTATTGATTGCAACAAGGGCAATGTCACTTTTCATGTTAATGGTAATGAGCATATGGTACACTTTACGAGGAAACAACCTCAAGTCCACAGTATCAATTCTATTGGAAAAAATACATCGATTATTGTTGGAGGTTTTGAATTTCCTCTTCCTACTATCAAGAAGAAATATGATATTCTTATTATTGGGGATGTGCATATCCCCGTTGAGGTAACATAGTGTTACTCGAAATTTCTCCGGTTTCATGTGATTCGGAAGAGTTTGTTAACAAGACTAGATCAACCTTGTTAGTGGATTCCTTTTTGATGAGCATGAGATGGATAAAGTTAGAAAGCACAACCTTCTGTACCCTCCTTTTACTTTCTATTATTTAGATTAAATAAAGCTAAAAAATAGTATTTTCTATCACTTTTCTAAATTATCCGTGCAATAAAAAATACCCCGAAATTAAAGTTCTCCAAATGCCCCGAAATTGAAATTTGATTTTTTCTGGAATATATGAGAATATCTGGCACTGAGAACACAGCAGGGGGAGCAAGCACCTGGCCACGAGGGTCCATGGCGCGCCCACCCCCTGGCACGCCCCCTACCTTGTGGGCCATGGTTGCTCCCCTCCACTTATTCCAGCCACCACACACTCCTTCTTCCTCCCAAAAAAAATCACCAGCCAGCTCAAGCACGAGTTCTTGCTCATTTTGCTGTGATTTTTGATCTCCTTGCTCAAAGCTCCACTCAGAAAACTACTTTGGGGGATTGTTCCTTGGTATGTGACTCCTCCAATGGTCCAATTAGTTTTTGTTCCAGTGCTTTATTCACTGCAAATTTTTGCTGCCTAGGTGACCCTGTTCTTGAGCTTGCATGTCAAATTTATATGGTCCCAAGTAGTTCTAATGCATGATATAGCTTCTAGGCACTTGTGGGAGTAGTTGCTATCAATTTTGTTGAGTTTGGTTCACTTTTATTTGAAGTTACTAAAATTTTCAGAAAATTATTAGAGGAAGAAATATGTTTAGGAAAATGTACCAAAAGGTGGTCCTTCAAGGAAGCAAGGACCCAGGCCCACAATACGCGATGCGGACGATGAACCACTGAGGGAAGCTCAAGTGCGGGCTTGTGAATGGCCTTCGGAGGACTTTATGGATCGTGTAGGAATCAAGGAAGAATTTAACGCATATGTGCGTAACGCTGATCATGAGAGCTTTGAGGCAGATAACTGCCATCAGTACCACTATCTCACTGATTCCTTTGTGAGAAGGTTTGAATTTTCATCATCACGCAATTCTCAAACTGTCCTGTTTGATCTTTATCAAAATTCTTAATCTGTGGACTTAGAGGATTTTAACACTTCTTGTAAACTTCCACAATGGGGTAGTACTAGTGAACCTCGCAAACCTGAATTTAGAGATTTTCTTGCTAGTATAACTGTGGGGGAGTCTAGACATATAACACAAGCTACCATAGGGAGCATTCATTTTCCTGCTATACATTATTTTGCTCTCTTCATATGTAGGTGCATCAATGGTAAGGATGAAGCATGTCACATGTGTATCCCTAATCTCAGTGTTCTCAGGAGTGATGTATTAGGAGATAAACATTATAATTTGGGAGCCATTGTTGCACGTGGGTTGCATAATAATAGAATTAATGGAGATTTCTTTGGTGGAATTTATGCAACCCGTCTAGCTAATTTTCTTGGTATACCCATACGTCAGTATGATATTGAGTTGCCTCCTGTTTATCTAGATTATGAGGCTATGGTTCGTCATCAGTTTGTTGAGAGGAACGATCAGTTATTTTCAGGCAAAGGGGAGTTATGTCATAACCAGGGGGGAGGCGACGAGAGTATGAGAGGAGGGCTGAGACAGCTCGCCTCCAAGCTGCAGCCCATGATGCAATAGCCACTGCATCTCAGTACGACCCCAGTTACAACTTCGGATATCCGCCAGGCCAGCCATGGAAATAGACCAACTGAGGCCAAAAGCCTAAGCTTGGGGGAGTACGTATTTCTCACCAACATTACATTCATGTTCACACACTCATTGCTAGTTGTCGGTGCTCATACTTTTTCATTGTATTATCCATGCTAGTTTATTTTCCTTTTTATGCTTTCTTCTTGTGTGTTTGAAAAACCTGAAGAAAACCAAAAAAAATTAGTAGTAGCTTTTAGCTAGTTTACTTTTTTTGCTGTAGTAGTATTAATTAAAAGAAAACCCAAAAATATTTCCTGTTCTTCTTTTGTTTGTTGGGAGCTTTCCCGTGTAAATAGTTTTATTTCTTTTCTTTTCTTTGGGGGTCGATAGGAGAAGACCATAATGAAAATGTTGAAGTGGCTCTTATATGCATTATTGTTGATTTAACCAAGAGCCCATATTGCCTTGTCTTCTCCTGTTTATTGAATGCTCGCAGATTCCAGCTTAGTCCGATGCACTTGCACTATTATTATTATTCACATCGTTCGGTCGTGCAAGTGAAAGGCAATAATAACAATATAAGATGGAGTGATTGAGATGGGAGAAGCTGGTATGAACTCAACCTCTCTGGTTTTTGTAAATACGATTAGTTCATCGTTCCTGATTCAACCTATTATGAATAAACATGTTTGCAATGACAATTAGAGATTGTAGTTGCTTATGCCATACTTAATTAGCTAGGAGTTTATAATGGTTTACCTTGCGTGCCAACATGCTATTAAAATAGTTGTGATGTGGTATGATAGGGTGGTATCCTCCTTTGAATGATTCGAGTGACTTGACTTAGCACATGTTCACACATGTAGTTGAAACAAATCAACATAGCCTTCACGATATTAATGTTCATGGTGGATTATAACCTACTCATGCTTGCACTCAATGTTTATTAATTTTAATGCATGTTCAAGACTGTTGTCGCTCTCTAGTTGGTCGCTTCCCAGTCTTTTGCTAGCCTTCACTTGTACCAAGCGGGAATACTGCTTGTGCATCCAATCCCTTAAACCCCAAAGTTATTCCATATGAGTCCACTATACCTTCCTATATGCGGTATCTACCTGCCGTTCCATGTAAATTTGTATGTGCCAAACTCTAAACCTTCAAATGAAATTCTGTTTTGCATGCTTGAATAGCTCATGTATCAACTAGGGCTTTTTGTATCTTCCATGCTAGGCGGATTATTCTCAAGAGGAGTGGACTCCGCTCCTCACTCACGAGAATATAGCTGGTCACCGGGATGCCCAGTCCCATGCTTTATGCAAATCAAATCAAAATAATTGCAAACAAAACTCCCCCGGGCTCTTGTTAGTTGGAGGCACTCGTTGTTTCGAGCAAGCCATGGATTGATGCTTGTTGGTGGAGGGGGAGTATAAACTTTACCATTCTGTTTGGGAACCTCCTATGATGTGTGTAGCATGGAAGATATCACCATCTCTCGGTTGTTATGTTGACAATGAAAGTATGCCGCTCAAAATATTATTTTTCTCTATTTCAAAATCGAGCTCTGACACCTCTACAAATCCCTGCTTCCCTCTGTGAAGGGCCTATCTATTTACTTTTATGTTGAGTCATCACCCTCTTATTAAAAAGCACCAGCTGGAGAGCACCACAGTCATTTACATCCATTAATATTAATTTATATTGAGTATGACTATGACTGGATCTCTTTTACAATGAATTACAATATTTAGTCAGTCCTTGATCTTTAAAGGTGCTCTGCATTTATGTTTTGCGCTCTCAGAAAGTGCTAGCGAGATACCGTCTTGTTATATCATATCATGATTTTTTTGAGAAAGTGTTGTCATCCGAGATTTATTATTATTGCTCGCTAGATGATTATGCCATTGACATGAGTAAACATGAAACCTAAGTGTTATTGTGAATATGGTTAGTCATAATCTTTGTTGAACACTTGAATGCTGGCTTTACATATTTACAACAACAAGAGGAAACAGAGTTTGTAAATGTTTTTCTTTATCACTTTCAGTTTATCAACTGAATTGCTTGAGGACAAGCAAAGGTTTAAGCTTGGGGGAGTTGATACGTCTCCGTCGTATCTACTTTTCCAAACACTTTTGCCCTTGTTTTGGACTCTAACTTGCATGATTTGAATGGAACTAACCCGGACTGACGCTGTTTTCAGCAGAATTGCCATGATGTTATTTTTGTGCAGAAATAAAAGTTCTCGAAATGACCTGAAACTTCACGGAGATTATTTCTGGAAATAATAAAAAATAGTGGCAAAAGAATCAATGCCAGGGGGCCCACACCCTGTCCACAAGGGTGGGAGGCGCGCCTGCCCCCCTGGGCACGCCCCCGTGCCTCGTGGGCCCCCTAGAGCTCCACCGACCTCAACTCCAACTCTATATATTCGTGTTCAGGGAGAAAAAAATAGAGAGAAAGATTCATCGCATTTTACGATACGGAGCCGCCGCCAAGCTCTAATCTCTCTCGGGAACGCTGATCTGGAGTCCGTTTGGGGCTCTAGAGAGGGGAATCCGTCGCCATCGTCACCATCAACCATCCTCCATCACCAATTTCATGATGCTCACCGCCGTACGTGAGTAATTCCATCGTAGGCTTGCTGAACGGTGATGGGTTGTATGAGATTTATCATGTAATCGAGTTAGTTTTGTTAGGGTTTGATCCCTAGTATCCACTATGTTCTGAGATTGATGTTGCTATGACTTTCCGATGCTTAATGCTTGTCACTAGGGCCCGAGTGCCATGATTTCAGATCTGAACCTATTATGTTTTGATGAATATATGTGAGTTCTTGAGCCTATCTTGCAAGTCTATAGTCACCTACTATGTCTCATGATCCGGCAAACCCGAAGTGACAATAATTGGGACCACTCCCGGTGATGACCGTAGTTTTAGAAGTTCATGTATTCACTATGTGTTAATGCTTTGGTCATGTACTCTATTAAAAGGATGCCTTAATATCCCTTAGTTTCCGTTAGGACCTCGCTGCCACAGGAGGGTAGGACAAAAGATGTCATGCAAGTTCTTTTCCATAAGCACGTATGACTATATTCGGAATACATGCCTACATTACATTGATGAATTGGAGCTAGTTCTATGTCACCCTGTGTCATCCGGCATAATTCTCCATCACCAATCCAATGCCGACGAGCTTTTCACATATTGTTCTTCGCTTATTTAATTTTCTGTTGCTACTGTTACAATTACTACAAAACCCAAAAATATTACTTTGCTACCGTTACCATTACTTCCATACTACTTTGCTACTAAATAATTTGCTGCAGACACTAAGTTATCCAGGTGTGGTTTAATTGACAACTCAATGGCTAATACTTGAGAATATTCTTTGGCTCCCCTTGTGTCGAATCAATAAATTTGGGTTGAATACTCTACCCTCGAAAACTGTTGCGATCCCCTATACTTGTCAGTTATCAAGCATGATGAGCTATTATATCAGTGGGTGAAAGAAATGTACATTCGATTCAGGTGGAGCCAACATGGTGCAGATCCAAACTACTACAAATCCAAACTAAAGTGATCAAGTTTGGATTAGTAGTACTTTGGATCTGTTGTTGCTATTGTTGTTCCACGTTTAATTCGTCTTAAACAAAAACCGAAATTGTGTTTCATTCTTGTCTTACGGAATGGCAAGACAATACCTGATTATTTCAATCAAGGACCACAACCTATCGAGAGTAGGATATTGGTCCGAGTTTTAGAGATACAATAAGATCATGAATAATCAGTTCCACCGGAGTACGAAAGCTACTCTTGTGTGCTAGAACTAGATTTTCCACCAGAAAGTACTAAAGTTGTGATTTTTTGTACGACATTTTTTGAGCATGGAGCCCTGTTAGAGCCGTCATGGACCAAGCATAGACCATGTTCAAAAACTGGAACACATTACCCTTCCACTCTTGAGAGAAGGATGCCGGCTGAGATGGAGACACTACAAAAAAATACACTTCCGTGATGATACGTGTTTGTCACAGTAGGTCGCGTTTTTTGTCATGCATGTACATCCATGAAAAATTTATGACAGAATCAAGATAGTCATACCTGTGCTGTCGTAGAAGTGTTCCATGACATTACCAAAATTATCATCATGGAAATGTCCACTTCCATGACGATAAGTCGCGCGTCACAGAAGTGCTTTCGTCAAGGGTGACGGACACGTGGCATCCATCGTAACAGAACGCCGTTAAGCTATCGGGTCGGGTTTTGGATCCGATAACCCATTAACAGCCCCGACCAATGGGGATTTTCCACGTGTAAAATCATCATTGGCTGGAGGAAACACGTGTCGGCTCACCGTTGGGACAGATGTCATCCGCTCATTGGACCGAAGGCACCTATGATACGGCGACACGTGGCACGTCCCAATAGAGGCCCATTCCCGTGAAAAGGCCGGCCCGTTTGACTTGGTTAAAAGGTGGCGGGCCGGCCCACAGAAAGCCTGTTAACGGCCTGTTCGCATATAGCCCAAGTTAACTTTCGGCCTTCTCAGGGCCCATTGATTCTTGGGATCACTTGCAACATTCGGTTAAATACGGCCCGTTACTGTCATTTTCTGCTTGTGGGCCAAATTCAACCCGTCGTTACAGTCAGCCCCTTTGCGGACCGTTAATACGTTGGGCCGTTTTCATGTAAAAAAACCCGTTGGGATATTTTCATAGAGTTATCAAATATGGCCTATTAACGGCCCATTATCGTCCATGAATAGTATGGCCCATGATTGGCGAAATGATGATACGCCCCTTAGAAGGCCCATGGATCCTACGGCCCGTATGAGGCCCATGGATAGTATGGCCTGTAGAAGGCCCATGGATCGTACGGCCCGTAGAAGCCCCATGGACCCTACGGCCCGTATAAGGCCCATTGATCCCTAAGGCCCGTATAGAAGGGCGATGGATCCTACGGCCCGTATAGAAGGCCAATGGTCCTACGGCCGAACGAAGGCCCATGGATCATACGGCCTGCAGGAGGCCCATGGTTACAATAGTCCGTGTGTTGCCATGATTATTTTGGCCTAGTTACCAAAAATAGGCTATTGTGGCCACTAGAAAAACACAGAAAAAGAACTGCAGTGACTACAAGCAAAGAACTAAACAAGACAATAAGGAAATAAATAAGCAAGCAATTAAGGCTAGCCTATTACTGCTATTACACATATTACATCCACTGGGCATCAAAGTTCGCCACTAGTGCAAATATAGGGAACAAAGCAGCATATTACATACACTGGCCGTCAAAATTGGCTAGTGCAAATAAATGCGGCAGCAAAACAAGAGCATAACTGAAACAACTTCAGAAGAGCTCAAGAAATGTTATCCTGGGTATCCACCATGCTGGCAATAAGCTTAGCAAGCTGATTAGCTTTGTCCTGTTTGGCGCTAAAATCCTCCAACGCTTGTTGTTGCACCAGAAAGTATGCATCTGAATGCTCCAGGGACTTCCGCAGTCCTTCCGCTTCTTGTCGCAGCATAGCTGATCGATGTCTTTTAGCTTGTAGTTGAGACTGAAGAAACTAAATTGATTCAGACAGTGAGTTTGAATAGCTTGTGCAAGCGGTAGTGGCCAGTAACTTGAACACTAAACCAAGACAACACTTTGGGGTTGTCTCGCTGTCTTCAAGATAGTCTTCCTTAGCTGTTTTATCAGCTTTGTTGGAGACCAACAAGGATGTGTCACTATCTTGAACCTTATCTGCATTACTTCCTTTACCATTGCTTAATAAGGCACTCTTCCCCAATATTCTGTCAGCATTCTAAAAGAAGAAACAAGCAGACACATAACAAGTTTAGCATGTAGTAGTATATGAAACTCCTTTCGGTGAACCAGTTCATTAGTAAGGTGGACATGATTATACTACCAAGTCTTCTATTGCCAAGTACTAGTACATAATAAAAGAATCAAACAAACATATATCTACGTCCTATGGTCACTGCATTGTCTTGCCAAATCAAAATAGCGACACGGTTCAAATCATATCAGTTCAAGACAAAGAAGTAGTGAAAGAATACAAAGCGTGGGAAACTACACGGGACAACAAGATTTCAGATGGGTACCACGGGTCTACATGTACAACAACACTTGGCTCTATTGTGATGCTAGTAATCTGCATGATATGAAAGTCAACTGTATACACAATTGAAATTGAAATCAAAATAGCTATTGATAAGAGCAAACCTGTTAACGAAACATGCGTGAACATACCTGCTGCGCCATTGGAGTTTCCATTGGATCCTTCAATTTAAAAATAAGTTTGTACCAGTAAATACAGTGATACAAGAGCAAAGCAATCATAGTTAAAAAAGGCGCGCCTAAGCGAGCGCTTAAGCGCGCCTAGGCTCTAGGCGTTGGCAAAACGCATTGCGCATAACTATGCTTAATCTGTGCATAACTGCGCATAAGCATGCACTTTGGTCAGTAAAGTGCAAGGCGGTGGCAAAACGCACAATTAACGCCTAGCGCTTTTTTAAACTATGATAGCAATGGGATCTTAAATTAGAAAAGTTGTTCTTGAGGTTTAGGCACTTGTTCTACATGAACAGAGTACAGTAAGACGCAAGAAGATAATACTTAAAAATAGAAAATGAGCTCATAGACCTTACCACATTCGTGGTTCGGGACCAGTACAGAACAAGGCGTTCCCAGTCATCGTCTAGTAAATGTGCCTCAGGAGAACGTAAGGGAATTTGATGAGTTTCTTTGCCGGTGAAGTACGTTTTCTTCAGGTAATTCCGGTACTACCACCAAGCATTATTGAAGATAGCAGAGGTATTAGCACAGGTTACCTCATCCTGAGTTTCCAAATCGGTCCTTCTCTATAGAGAAAAATGGGAAAATTTGCTGTATTATAACCATCATGGAGGTAGGATGTATGGGACGAAGCAAAGTAATTGCCATGAATAACATTACTTACATATAACTCCTGGACAAACACCTGCAACTGGCATTTTCCTTCATCTCAAGTATAATATTTCCAAGATGGGAAGATACGCACATACGATTTAACAACATCAAATGCGATAGATACTAAACTACGACTGGCTGGTTGTGCTTCCTCCACAGAAATAGGCATACTAACGGGTGGAGTTGGGGTTCGCCGTGATAGTACTAGCCCTTTGGGCACTAGAGTTGCCTTACTAACTGCTCTTGTTTGGGAGCTCTGTGGTGGAGATGGTGCTGTGTCAACAAAAAATTGGTTTCTATCGGCTGGGGTTGGGGTTAGATTGGGTGAAGTTGGTTCTCTGTCCATCGCAGTAGGGGTACAATCTGCGAAAGTTTGGGTTATGTGTGGTAGGGCTGGTTCTTGTGCATGTACAACCGGGGTGCTATCTCCACCAAGAGGTAGCACTGTTTTATTTGAAGACCGTGTTTTTATTCCGCTAGATACTGGCATTACCCGCTCCAATTCAAATGGCTGATAAACAGGAAACATAGTTGAATGTATAGACATTGTATGAGAGACAGATGCAATAGATAGTGTAGAAAAAAGAGGGCATGAAATAGTTGACATGTATATTGTTTAACTAAAACAGATAGCATGACATAATTTCACATATATGATGTCTATCTAAACTGGATACCATAGCATAACATAATTCAAAGATATGATGAATAACTAAACAGGATCGCATGACATAATTCACCTATATGATCGCATCATTTCATTCACATATGTGATTTATATGCTAAACAGAGGGCATTCGATATGATGTCTGAACTAAGAACATGGTGTTGATTATTGTGTATATGATGTCTAAACTATGCAATGTAAGACACCGTATGCATGATATGAGCAGTATAACCGTGCCAAGTTAGAGCATACACCTCAGTAGGGGAATAGGACTGGTCATCTGTCTCTGAATTCATCTCCGAGGAGCTATCGGGACCCAACAAGAGATCTGCTTCGATAGGTAGCACTGTCTGCTCTGAAGGCCTTGTTTTCACTCCAGATTTTTCCATCTCCCACCCAAATGGCTGATTCATAGGAAGAGTAGTTTAATGTACAAACATTGTCGACAAATGGGGATGTAATGAAGAAAAGGATGGGCAAGATATCATTCAAATATATGATGTCTGGTTAAATAGGATGACATTGCACATTTGAAATATATTATGGCTGGCTAACAGACATGAGACTGCATAATTCCCATATATGATATAGAAACTAAACAGGTGGCATTATAGAACATGTCTAAACTAAGCAGATGACATATATGATGTCAAAAGTAGGCACTGCAAGACAACATATGCATGATATGACTAACATCATCATGCCAAGGTAGATCAAACACCTTGGGGGGGGGGGGTAAATAGGAGTGGTCAGCGGCGTCTGAATCCGCCTCAGAACAGATATCTCTTCTGGATTACAATCTATAGAGGGGTGGGGAGGATTTGCCATTGAACCCACCATGGAGCGATGTATGCATGACATTATACTGCTGTGCAAAACTCTTCTCTTTTTCTCTACATGTTCAGCATGACTGTGTACAATATCTGACATGCATACGAAAAAATATGGTGAGATTATGTAAGGAAAGCATGCAGAAATTTAGAGTGATGGTAACAACCAGTGGATGGATCCAAAAATAATGATAGCAGGCTGATGATTGCTTTAAATTAATAAAAAGACAGATGATGATTGCTTTACTATTTGCCCACCCAAGATGAACAACATAGGCATACCCTAGGTGAACCAGATATTAGACAAACATACTATTCATTGCTGCCTCGATATGTGCCCCACAACTAATTTAGAAATCAAGTTTGAACATTAATTTGGACCTAACATGGGAGTCCAAGAGCTGAACAGGATGATAAAGTAGCAGGTAAGTTTAAGCAATGCATAACATAAGCCAAAACAAAAGAGTGCGACCTCTCTTGTGGACCCGTGTACTCCTCAGGTTCATCTGCTGAGTAGATGATGGTGATGCCGTTGGGGTGGGTGCCAGCGGCAGGGAAGGAGATCTAAGGTGGCGAAAGACGGTCAGGAGTCGTGATGTCTGGTTTGGTGGATGGTTCTGTCGATGGAGAAGCTCAGGTGAGGTGGACGGCGTCGCGGCAGGGGCAGGACAAACCACACAAAGATCCCTTCGACACGTACCTGTAACTGAAATAATTCTGTAAGGGCTCATTTGGCTTGCATGATTCTTAAAACACAGGGATAGAAAAAACACCGGAATAGGATAGGAAAATGCACATGGTAAACAGAGCATTTGTAAACACAGGATTTATGTCAACTTGGGTGTTTGGTTTACAGGAATTGGAAGAGCAGAGGAATGCAAAGAAACATGGCCAAAATAAAGGGAAACCATATGAAAGCGTGTACAGTTAGAATGTTATTCTGGCACTGATGCACTTGGTCTTGTTTTCATGCATAGGATTTTGAAAAGTAGGTCCAGATGGATGTGTTGCTTCATTCCTTTCAACAAAATGCATGAATAATTGAATAGTAGAGTGCCATTGGAAAATTCCCTATTGCTATGTTTTCCGTTGAACCAAAATAGCCCTAATGGATCGACGTGAATGTATAGTAATAAGTGATGCAACAAGTGTACATCCTCTTTGCCGTAGCCGTGTCGACCTCAGCATCATTGGGTTGGTCGCTGAAGCAGTTGAGGCAGAGGTGGCTGTCGGAGGTGTGGAGGAAGATCTGAGGAATCTGTAGACGGCGTCCAGGGCACTGCTCTGTTGTGATGGATCGTTCTGTCGTCGGAGCAGCTCTGGTGAGCTGTAAGACGTCAAGGCTGAAGCAACACAAGACAGACATCGTCAATCTCAAGTGGGATTCTAATAGCACCTCCAATAGATGATGTAAAATGGATGTAAAATTAACATCACCAAAAACCACCTGACTACAACTGATGAGGTAAAAACTGTTGACTCTGAACTTAACTGTCGAAACTGAAATTTACTGTGGAATCTGAATGCTACTGTCGAAACTGAATGCAATGGTAGCAGAGAGGCACTTGACATGTAGTTTAGGGAGGGCCTGCAGTTCATCTTCAACCTGCACGCCCCTGAGCCACCACCCGCCGAACCGCCGGCCCCAGCGCCGCCTCGCCGCCTCGAAACAACTCGCCACCGCCACCCCGGCCAGCCCTCTAGCCCCCCCACCCCCACACTGAACCCTAAGATAGATAGAGGGGTACCTCTCCGGCGAGCCCCCGTACCTACTGCGGGTGGTTCTTCCTTAACTCCGGCGAGCCCCCCCCCCCAACCCCTGAAAATCGACTGACCCAAAAATCGATTCAGTCGACTGAAGTGTGGCTTAATGGGAGCAGATCAGCAGCATGAGCGAGGGAGAGAGCAGCAGCAGCAGCTGGGCGAGCGAGCGATCGAGCGAGAGCCGGAGCAGCAGCAGCAGCGCGAGCGAGTGAGCGAGAGCCGGAGCAGCAGCAGCAGATCCGGCTGGTATGGACGCTGCCGCCGAAGGGGCCTCGCACTGGGGGAGAGCCGCCGTGGAGATGTCGCCCGCAGCGCTGGCTTCAAGGTAGCCGCTCCATGGGGGTGCGGGATGGAGCACCGTCGGTGCCGGGAGGTCGAGTTAAGGAGAAGGTGCGATGCGATGAGTGTACAACCTCTTTGGTGGCGCCGAGTAGGCCTCGGCTTCGTCTAAGGAGTCGGTGAGGATGCTGCGGTTCCGGTGGAGCAGGTTAAGGCGGCACTGTGGGGATGAAGCAGCCGCGATAGACGAGGCGATCGTCGGAGCAGCTCCTTGGAGGTGGAGGACAGGGTGGCTGAACCGGCGGGACGGCGAGATGGACGACGGATCCTCATCTAGGGAGGTAGACGAGGGACATCGAGCTGTTGCGATGGACGACATCGTCGGGGAAGAGGCTCTGGCTGGGCAGCGGTGATGTGGCGGACGGAGGAGGGTGGGGTTTCGCGGCTGGAGCGGAGAGGTTATGGCGGCCTGGGATTTCGAATGGTGAAAAGGGGGAGATGGGAGGGGGTGAAGCATGACTTAGGGACGCGCTTGTCCAAAATGTAGGGTGTGTTACAAAAGTACCCCCCACCGATTCCAACTAGCGGCCCTTTCGGCTCAGGGTTAGAAGGGGGATTTCGCGTGTCGGGATTTGGCAGCTGGAGGGAGTTTTCGCGCGTGTTGTAATTTCGGGATACCAAGGCGCGGGTTGTGAAGGCGCCAGTTTTGGGAGCACGATATCTGAATTTTCGGGATATAACAAGATGCGGGATGAATTTTAGGGACAAGCCTAGCGTGTAGTAATATTGTACTTGTACGTACCAAATCAATTCGCACTTCCCTCAACCAAAAAGAAAACGAAAAAAACAAAACTATTCACACCAAACAAAGAGAGTGTCTTGCCTCGTTTTACTATACAAATACTATTCAAAGCTACTCCCTCCTTCCATCTATATAGGGCCTAATGCGTTTTTCGATGCTAACTTTGACCAAATATTAGAGCAATGATATATGACATGCAACTTACACAAAGCACACCGTTAACTTCATCTATGAGAGGTTCTTTCAATGATATAATTTTCACATTGTGCATGTCATGTACTATTAATCTTGTCAATAGTCAAAGGCGGTCTTAAAAATCTCATTACGCCCTATATAGATGGAAGGAGGGAGTATGAATCCATGTTATGTCCGATTAATTTTTTTCGCTTGCTGTATATTGCATGTAACCTACTCATAGCAACATTTTAGTGCATTCCAAATGTCTATACTACCGCTGCAATTCGAACTAAATTTGAATTTGTTTCTCTATTTCAATAAGAATCTACAATCATGATTGTTGCCAACTTCAACCATCATTCGTGTATTACCTTAATAACACACCACATGATTACTATAGAGATAGATATGAACTATGTGTACTACATGAACTCGAATTATATTTTTTGAATACACTTGATGTTGATTCAAAATAATAGTACATTTGATGTACTAACTATATATTCATAATCTAAACCATCTTCCATAAGTACACCGTGTTTATCACACAAAGTATGGTGCCCCACCCCCTACATTATGACAAGTATTTAGACCTGAGTTGCAAAAGCCACACATTAGCCCAAATCATAATCAATGTTCTACATAATGGTATCTTCTTCAAGTATCCGTATCCACCTTTTTATAACGAATTATGATCTTTGTTCGTCTATTTGCAGCTAGCTAGCGCTAACTTTCTATCATGCATGCACACGCCCGGCCCCCTCACACACCCTTAGCGCCCCCTCCATCACGCACGTTCATTATTTCTCTTTAGGTCGTCCACCAGCGGTGTGTGTAGGCCCCCGACTCCTTCTTTCTGGAACACACCGGTCGATATACGTCTCTAGCCAAGTGTGCCTGCAACAAACACATATATACTGCCCCTCTTCTCTTCTCACCGTCCATGCCCCCATATGTCCAATACGATTCCACGCATGTGCACACTCCCGCCCCTATTCTCATTAATCACATGCTCGCACACTCCTCCCCCCTCGACATGGTAGGCCTCTCGCACCACCTCCTAGCCACACCCTCTCCCCCTGTCTGCCTCTCCGGACCTTATTTGCTTCTAACACATGCAGGCGTGTATATGAACTGATCTCCGTACATATAGCCAGGTTGATTATAATTCGTTTTCACCAAGCACCGATACACTTACCTCGCTAGTTATGTCTCTTCTTTTCTCGGACACACGACGGTTGATCTTCCTATGTAGTTACGCATGCTTACCACAACCATATCTTTTGCCCTCATCATCCTTGAATACCTCCGGACCCGTCTCTCACACGCACGTGCATAGACAGACAGACATCCCCCGCCCTCTCTTATTGATATTGCACTCATACCCTCTGTTTGTCTAGCAGGCCTCTCCCACCATTTGTGAGAGGCCACTCCACCACCAACCCTCCGACGCTCTACCTTTGTCTTTTTCCCAACCTTATTCCTCTGCTACACATATCCATGGATGTCGATCGATCTCCCTCAATACATAGCTAGGTCTCTCCCCTTCCCCACACATATACTAGTCGACCAGTCTCTACCCCCCCTCCCCCACACACACACACCGATAGTCGAATGTTGTAGGTAGGTATCCATGCCATGGAGAAGAACTGCACCTCTGCCCTCTCAAATTCCAGTAGGCCAGCTGTCGGGGTTCTAAGTCTGACAGTAGAATGGGGGGTAGGTATGGAGAGGCAAGATCCTAGCTATGGAGCAGTTGTACACACAACTGTGTTACGCGTTCAGGCCCTTCTCGGAGGAAATAACATCCCTACATCTCGGAGCCCGGAGGCGGTCGACTGGATTATGTGTGTGAGAGTTACAGGGGTGCGAACCCTTCTACCAGTGGAGGGGGGTGGCTTATATAGAGGACGCCAAGACCCCAGCTAGCCCACGTAGCAGAGGGTTAAAGTACATTAAGGTCTGGTGTTATTGGTAACGCCCTACATAAAGTGCCATCATGAACATTAAGACTACTTAATTACAGACCATTTGGATACAGAGTAGATCTTGATCTCCTGATGGTCGAGTGAGTCTTCATGGTCGAGTGTCTTCAGGTTCGTTGAGGTTCTTCTAGTCCGTTGAGTGGAGTCCCTCTTGGTCGACTGGAAGACGACTTCTTCTAAGAGATGTCCTTGGGGAGGGTACCTTGGTCAGGTTCATGACCCTACCCTAGGTACATGACTTCATCAGTAGCCCCCGAATGGATCGAGGTTTGAGTGAGGAAGGAGTTGGCAATCTTTCCGACCTGCTTTTTGGTGCCGTAAAGGTGCTTTGCTCTGGATCAATGACTTTCAAGTGAGGGTGTCAATTTTTGTTCAGTCGCCTTGATCCATTCTTTATATCTGTCGAGTGAACTATATGAACTTGGGGATTTCCGAGCGACGGATCGCAGGAGATCTCCCGTCTGACAAGTTGCCCTGTGGTTAGCAGATTTAGTGGGATTCAAATTTTGGGGAGCGCGCGAAGCTGAGAAGACCGCGGTACTCGGATGGGATAAGGCAGGGACGCCTCGATTCTCGCGCTGCCTTTTTCGCCACGTATCGCTTGTGCGACTGTTTCGGGATTTGACAGGATCGCCTGGGCCTACTTGTTAGCCACTCGGAAGTGACTCCATATAAGGAAACCGGCGGAGGTTTTTGAACAGTGCCTCCTCATTTTCTCCTCCGTCGCCTCCAGATTCATCTTCTGCGCCCACCAACTGCCCGACGCCGCTGCTCTGTTCCGGCCTCGTCGGCGACAATGGTGAAAGAGAAGATGGTGGCTTTGGAGCGGGTGAAGAAGGCGACGGCGGCAGCGAAAGCGAAGGGGAGAGCGACCAGTCGAGGGGGATCCTCGTCACGGTCCCGTTTGCCGCAACGTTGGATCCAGGGTGATTGGATCCGCTTGACCATCACCCAAAAGGATCTCGACGACCTGGCCGACGAAGGCCTGATTGCGCACGGGGCGGCGAGGCTCCCGGGGATAGAGTGGCAGCCACAGCCTCAGGAGGGTGAGTGCGTCCTCTTGGCGACTCATGTAGATCGAGGGTTCTCTCTGCCACCGCATCTTTTCTTTCGAGGGTTTCTCAATTTCTTTGGAGCTCAGCTTCACCATTTTACCCCAAATTCCGTTGCCTATCTCTCCGCCTTTGTATCTTTGTGTGAGAACTTCTTGGGTTGTCGGCCGCACTGGGGCCTCTTCAAACACATATTCACTTGTCGTTCTCAGACGGTGAAAAAGGCCAGCCCTAATGATGAGAGAACTCAAGTAATCCAGATGTGTGGGGGTCTCGGGGTCCAGATGAGGAGTAAGAGCGCTTTCCCAGCTATGACCCTTCCCGAGTCAGTCAGAGGGTGGCAGTCGACCTGGTTCTACTGCCAATACCAGTCGACGCCAGGGCAGTCGACTGGGCTCACTCCCTTCTCTATGAGTCGAGTGAACAAGCCATCCTCTCTGAAAGTAGTTCCGGAGGAGAAGGCTCAGATAAAAATGTTGATGGAACGAGTAGTTCAGTTGATTCGTGATGGTGTGACCGGCATGGACCTTCTAGAGGTTTTCCTTCGACGGTGCATCCAACCTCTCCAGTACCGGGGCCACCCGATGTGGCTGTATTCTGGTACTGAAGACACCACTTGGGTCCACCCATAGGAGGTCGATGATGCCACACTAGAGAGGTGGATGACTGCCATCATGGGGAACAAGGACAACCCTCATGGAGCCAGGAGGATCCCGCCACTCGACCAATCTTATGAGGCGGACAAGGTACAACCACTTTCCTCCGATTGCTCCGTCCGTTCTGTTTCGTCGTAGATCAGTCAATTGACTTTTGTCTTGCTTGCTGTCTTTCAGGAAACCACCGAGTTGTACTCGATGCCCAACGGGGCGCAGGCACAGGCCGAAGAGGAGGAAAGAAGCGGCGGCGAAAGCCAAGAGGAGTGGGAGTCGGATGCCGATGAGGGTGACGAAGACGCAGGTTCTAATGAGGAGGAAGAGGAGGAGGAAGTTGCGCCTCCTCGTTCCGAAAGGAGGTCCAAGCTTGCCCACGACCCTGCGGCTGATCGTGGCAAGGGAGTCGTGCCTGCTGGGCAGTCGACGAAACGCCCTCGGATAACTTCACCGGCGCCGATTGAAAAGGCGTCAAAGCAACCTCGAGCAGCCCCGACAAAACCGGCGAAGGCCCTACCGAAGATGAGGATGGAGATTTTGACTGTTTCTGGGTAATGGCATAACTAATGTTTTTCATTTTTGGTCGACTTCAATCGCTGACCGACTGATATTTGAAACCGCAGTGCTCCTACTTCTGAGACTTCTACTAGGCATGAGGATCAAGAAATGGAAGATGCTGCTACTTCTCATCCTGGTATGATCTGCGCGGTTTTACTTTTGGTCAATTGAATCTTTATTTTTGACTTTGAACTTCTTCTGCAGCTCCACCTAGCGTTGTCATCAATCTCCCTGACGATGACGATGAAGCGCCCCTAAGGCAGAGGAGGAGCAGGAAGACGACTGCTGGCAAGGCTGCTCAGGTTGTGTCAGCGCCTGGACCACAGATTCCAGAAGGGAGCAACGTTGCTCGGACTACCGTGTCCTTTGCGGAGCCGTTGACGGTTGCCCGCCCTTCATCGTCGAGTGCTGACCCGCCTTCTCTCTTCTCCACCTACCACGTCCCGGAGGACCAAGCAAGCGCTGCCAAGGAAGCCATACGCCAGGCCGGGATTATGATGGAGCAGGTGAAGGCGATCCGAACCGCCATCCAAGCAGCTTATTACGCGAGTTCAGCTCTCCAGAGTAATGTGCAGGTTAGTTGAACATCGACTGGAAATCTTGATGTTTGTCATGCACCCACTGGGCGTGTCAATTCTACGGTGGACTGCTGGCAGTCGACTGTAGTCTTTGTGTCTTGAGATTTCTCACTTGACTTGTTTCGCTCGAGCATGGTCGAGTGGAACAATGAAACTGGTGGGGGCACGCTGAGTGCACCCACTGGGTGTAGTCCCCGAGACCGTGGTCGATTGCTGGCAATCGGCTATGGTCTGATTTTTTTTACTACTGATAGTTAACTGCTTCCGGTCGACTGATCGACTCTGAGTCTAGCTGATAGAACTAGTGGGGGCACGCTTAGTGCACCCACTGGGTGTAGTCCCTGAGACTATAGTTGAATGTTTAGATTCAGCTGTAGTGTTAGAAATACTACGATTTTTCCTTTAGTCACTCGGAAGTGATCTGTCGTTGATATCTGTCGATTGAACTTTCACAGAAATCTTGTGACCTTGTTTCTCGTTATACCAAATTGGAGAACAAGTATATCCAGCTTGAGCTTGACCAGAAGCTTGTCCAAGAGAACTTCACGAACTCGAAGGAGGAAGCAAAAGGTATGTTTGGTGAGAATCTTGACGACTGTCCTTGATTCTTGCCTGTCTCCGAGTATGATCTTATTCTGATTTTCGCAGAAAAACTGAGGGATGCTCTGAAGAAGAAGAACCTTGACCTTGCCGAGGCGCAGAAAACGGCTGCAGACAAGACTAGACTTGTAGAAGAGAAGTTGGCTTCTGTCAACAAACTTGAAGAAGAAAACACTAATCTGAAAGCCGCTCTCAACGTGGCCAACCAAGAAGTCACTCGACTGAAGAATGCCAATATGGTCCTGGACGACAAAACTGGCGAACTGGCAGGAAAGAAGAATGACTTGGAGGTTTATCTGGGAGGACTCGCCAAGAAGCTATTCCTCATGCTCGAAGGTAACCTCTTATCTCCGATTGGTAGTTATTGACTTGTTGTAAGGGCATTAGCTTATCCTTGAATCGTGTCCACAGAATTCTGCCAAAACTTTGAAGAGGAGACTAGTCGAGTGGAGACCAGCTTGGATCCCATCAATTCTCCGGTGAAGGATGAATCTGCTATGAACGTGCTCCGCCTCGAGTCCCGCGTTGCTGCAGTGGTCGACTACCTTGCAAGACTGAAGGCCGCCACATCGCGCATCGACACATCGCTCTGGCCAGAAGAAACGCTTCAGAACGACCTTGAGTCGCTGATGACTCGACTGAACAAAATTCCGAGTCGAGTGCAATAAAGGAAGAAGTCTTCTGCTCGGTGTGGTGCTGACGTCGCTCTGTCCTTGGTCCGCGTCCATTGCAAAGAAGCGAGAGAATACAATCTGGTGTCTCTCAAGGTGGCCAATACTAGGAAGCATGACTTCCGTTCTTTCATGGAGACCTTCATCGCGGCTGCCACTCGGATCGCAGATGGGATCGACCTGGACGAGTTCGTTGCACCTTCCAGCCCTCCGCAGGAGGGGTAAAAAACTATTATGCTTGATGATTTGAATTTGCCTCGGAATGCCGAGTGATTTTTGTAACCGCCAAACTTTAACAGGCTTGATGCTTGAGCACTTCTGAGTCCGTAGGACGTTATCCGAACTTGATTTGCCATTGAAATACGTTTGCTTCTTTCGGACAACCATCTTCTTTGGGTTGGAGTATATACTAGCATCTGTAATGCTCTTTTGCAGGTAGGAGTGAAGCACAAATTGTCGTCGACCTGTTCTCGTCATGTCTGGGCGAGTGTTGGGTTGCGACCAGGCCTCCGAGTGAGAAACTTGTTCTTCACTCGGAAGGATTTTAGAAACTTAGGCGAGCACTGGGCTGTAGCTAAGCCTCCGAGTGGGAGGTTTGCTCTCCACTCGGTAGGTTTTTAGAAACTTAGGTGAGCACTGGGCTACAGCTAAGCCCCCGAGCGGGAGGTTTGCTCTCCACTCGGTAGGATTTTAGAAACTTAGGCGAGCACTGGGCTGCAGCTAAGCCCCCGAGCAGGAGGTTTGCTCTCCACTCGGTAGGATTTTAGAAACTTAGGCAAGCACTGGGCTGCAGCTAAGCCTCCAAGTGGGAGGTTTGCTCTCCACTCGGTAGGTTTTTAGAAACTTAGGCGAGCACTGGGCTGCAGCTAAGCCTCCGAGTGGGAGGTTTGCTCTCCACTCGGTAGGTTTTTAGAAACTTACGCGAGCACTGGGCTGCAGCTAAGCCCCCGAGTGGGAGGTTTGATCTCCACTCGGTAGGATTTTCGTGGCACGGCTTTGGGGGACAAGGTAGCAGTCGACCTGCACTTCGTCCTCCTTGTGGGATGCATGTTGTGTTTGTGATGTAGCTCGGAAGGAGAAAGCAGGGGTCGACATGCGCCTCGTCCTCCTTGTGAAGCGTACGATGTCTTTTATTCTTAGGCGAACACAAGGTTGCAGCTAAGCCCCCGAGTGGAAGACTGGCTTATCACTCGGTAGGACTTTCCAGATCTTAGGCGAGCACTGGGTTGCAGCTAAGCCTCCGAGTGGAAGGCTGGCTTACCACTCCGTAGGATTTTAGAAAACTTAGGCGAGCACTGGGCTGCAGCTAAGCCCCCGAGTGGAAGGTTGGCTTACCACTCGGTAGGATTTTAGAAAACTTATGCGAGCACTGGGCTGCAGCTAAGCCCCCAAGTGGAAGGCTGGCTTACCACTCAGTAGGATTTTGTTTACTTAGGCAAAACGGATTCGTAGCTAAGCCTCCGAGTGGAAGGCTGGCTTACCACTCGGTATGATTTTGTTTACTTAGGCGAAACGGATTCGCAGCTAAGCCTCCGAGTGGAAGGATGGCTTAACACTCGGTAGGATTTTAGAAAACTTAGGCGAGCACTGGGCTGCAGCTAAGCTCCCGAGTGGAAGGCTGGCTTACCACTCGGTAGGATTTTGTTTACTTAGGCGAAACGGATTCGCAGCTAAGCCTCCGAGTGGAAGGCTGGCTCACCACTCGGTAGGATTTTTTTACAAGCTTAGGCGAACCGGGTTCACAGCTAAGCTACCCACTGGGGGACAGATTTATGAGAGCAAAAGCAATGACAATTACTAAGAAAATTATGAAACTCTTGTCTTTGATGAATATACAACAGGACTACTTTTTATTACAACTCATCCGAGTGAAAAACTTAAGTATAAAAAGGGCGGAGTAAGTCCGCGTTCCATGCTCTGGGCTCGTCAATCTGGTGCTCGACATTGTAAAGGCGGTATGCCCCATTATGGAGAACCTTGGTGACGATGAAGGGACCTTCCCATGTAGGAGCAAGCTTGTGTGGTTTCTGTTGATCCACTCGGAGAACTATATCTCCCTCCTGGAAAGCTCGACTCTTCACATTTCTGGCATGGAAGCGACGCAAGTCCTGCTGGTAAATGGTCGATCGAATTAAGGCCATCTCTCTTTCTTCTTCTAGAAGGTCACCGCGTCCTGTCGGGCTTTCTCTGCTTCAGCTTCGGTGTAGAGTTCGACTCGGGGTGCGTTGTGAAGCAGGTCACTCGGCAAGACTGCTTCAGCTCCGTAGACCAAGAAGAACGGAGTCCTCCCAGTCGTCCGATTTGGCGTGGTCCTTAATCCCCAAAGCACCAACGGAAGTTCATCGACCCATGCACCAGCTGCGTGTTTGAGGTCGCGCATCAGTCGGGGTTTCAACCCTTTGAGAATTAAGCCATTTGCTCGTTCTGCCTGCCCATTCGACTGAGGGTGGGCGACTGAAGCGTAGTCGACTCGTGTACCTTGAGATGCGCAGAAGGCTCTGAACTCTTCGGAGTCGAAGTTTGACAAATTGTCTGTGATGACACTATGGGGAACTCCATATCTGAATACCAACTCCCTGATGAAGCTAACGGCGGTGCCGGCATCCAGATTCTTGATGGGTTTAGCCTCGATCCACTTAGTGAACTTGTCGACTGCTACCAATGCATGGGTGTAGCCGTTTCTGCCTGTCCTCAGAGGTCCAACCATATCCAACCCCCATACAGCAAAAGGCCAGACGAGTGGAATGGTCTTCAAGGCTGAGGCGGGTTTGTGTGACATATTGGAGTAAAATTGACATCCTTCACATTTGTCGACTATCTCTTTCGCCATCTCATTTGCTCTGGGCCAGTAAAAAAACCCTCGGTATGCTTTAGCCACGATGGTCCGAGAGGACGCATGATGGCCACAGGTCCCCGAGTGGATGTCGTTGAGAATCATTCGACATTCCTCTGGTGTTATGCATTTCTGGCTGACTCCAGTCGCACTTTCTCTGTATAACTGTCCCTTCATGACGGTGAAGGCTTTGGATCAGCGGACGATTTCCCGAGCCTCTTCTTCATTCCCGGGGAGCTCTTTCCTCAGAATATAGGCGATATAGGGCACTGTCCAGTCGGGAGTGATGACCAGAACTTCCATGATCAAGTCGACCACAGCTGGGACCTCGACTTTAGTCAGATCTGTGGCGCTTTTTGGCTGCGGGGCTTCCTCAGTGAAAGGATCTTCTTGAACCGATGGCATGTGAACATGCTCCAAAAACACGCCACTCGGAATGGCTTCCCTCTTGGAACCTATCTTGGCCAAGTCATCGGCTGCTTGATTTTTCAGTCGGGGAACGTGATGGAGATCTAATCCCTCAAATTTCTTCTGTAGCTTTCTGACTGCATTGCAGTATCCAGTCATGGCTGGGTTTCTGACATCCCACTCCTTCATCACTTGGTTGACCACTAAGTCCGAGTCGCCGTAGACCATGAGGCGGCGGACGCCGAGTGAAATGGCCATACGCAACCCGTTGAAGAGTGCTTCGTATTCTGCTTCATTGTTGGAGGAATCAAAGTGAATCTGGAGTACATATCTGAGCTTATCTCCGCGGGGGGAAACCAAGACCACTCCGGCACCGGAACCATTCAGCATTTTGGAGCCATCGAAGAACATAGTCCAGTGATCCGAGTGAACTTGGGTTGGTAACTGCTGTTCAGTCCACTCGGCGAGGAAATTTGCTATTGCTTGGGACTTGATTGCTTTCTTTACCTCAAATCTGATATCTAGGGGAAGAAGGTCAATCGCCCATTTTGCCACTCGGTCGGTTGCGTCTCTGTTGTGCAGAATCTCTGATAAGGGGGCGTCGGTGACGACTGTGATAATATGGTCAGAGAAGTAGTGAGCAACTTTCTTCGTGGTCATATAAACCCCATATACAAGCTTCTGATAATGAGGGTATCGTTGCTTGGATGGGGTCAGGACTTCGGAAATGTAATACACTGGGCGCTGAACTTTGAAGGCTTTCCCTTTCTCTTCCCGCTCGACCGTAAGTACAGTACTGGCGACTTGTCCTGTGGCTGCAATGTAAATCAGCAAAGGCTCTTTGCTGATTGGGGCAGCAAGCACCGGCTGGGTGGAAAGCAGGGTTTATAACTCTGCAAACGCTGCATCAGCTTCTGGAGTCCACTCGAACTTGTCTGACTTCTTCATCAGTCGGTAAAGAGGCGATGCCTTTTCACCGAGGCGAGAGATGAATCGACTTAAGGCGGCCAAGCATCCAGTAAGTTTCTGGACATCGTGCACATGCACGGGGCGTTTCATTCGGAGTATAGTGCCAACTTTTTTTGGGTTGGCGTCGATTCCTCGTTCGGAAACGAGAAAACCGAGTAACTTTCCGCCAGGAACTCCGAATGTGCACTTTGAATAATTATGCTTGATATCATACCTCCTGAGGATGGCAAATGTTTCAGCGAGGTCGGTCAGCAGGTCGAAACCTTTCCGTGACTTGACCACAATGTCATCCATGTACGCTTCCACATTCTGACTGATTTGAGTGAGCAAACACTTCTGAATCATCCTCATGAATGTGGCTCCGGCATTCTTGAGGCCGAATGGCATGGTGAGATAACAGAAGCACCCGAATGGGGTGATGAAAGCCGTTTTGATCTCATCGGGTCCAAACAGACGGATCTGATGGTACCCGGAATAAGCGTACAAGAAAGAAAGTCGCTCACATCCCGCAGTCGAGTCGACTATTTGGTCGATGCGGGGAAGAGGAAAATGATCTTTCGGGCAGGTCCGATTGATATGCTTGAAATCGATGCACATGCGAAGCAAATTGTCCTTTTTGGGGACCATGACGACATTGGTGAGCCACTCGGAGTGGTAAATCTCTCGGATAAACTCTGCTGCTAGGAGTCGAGCCACTTCTTCACCAATGGCCTTCCTTTTCTGGACGGCGGACCGTCGCAGATGTTCCTTCACAGGTTTTGCTTTCGAATCGACTCGTAGACGATGCTCAGCCAGTCCCCTAGGTACACCCGGCATGTCAGAAGGTTTCCATGCAAAGATGTCCCAGTTCTCACGGAGGAACTGGATGAGCGCTTCTTCCTATTTGGGGTCGAGTGTTGTGGAGATATGAGTCGGAGCAGCGTTTGGGTCGGTCGGGTGGATGTAAACGGATTTCGTCTCACCGGACGACTGAAATGCTGATTCCGTAGCAGGCTTCTTGGCTCGCAACAAATCACTCGGATCTGCATTCCTTTGGTGTTCCTGCTACTCTTCTGCCACCATCTGAGCATCGTCAATCTTCGAGCCTTTCTGGAAGCACTCTTCTGCCTTCTTGCGGTTACCAGTGACAGTGATCACGCCTTTAGGGCCAGGCATCTTTAGTTTGAGGTACACGTAACATGGTCGAGCCATAAAACGTTCATAAGGTGGCCTGCCCAAAATTGCATGATAGGCACTCTGGAAATCCACGACCTCAAATGTCAGCTTCTCTTTGCGGAAATTCTTTGAATCACCAAAAACTACGTCGAGAGCAATCTGGCCGAGTGATGCGGCCTTCTTGCCAGGGGTGACTCCATAAAAACTCATGTTGCTTGTGCTCAGCTTGGACATCGGAATGCCCATCCCTTTCAGTGTCTCAGCATACAGTATATTCAGACTGCTGCCTCCATCCATCAACACCTTGGTCAGTCGAATGCCTTCAACGACGGGAACGACCACCAGCGCTTGCCTCCCAGGGGTGGCTATGTGCGTGGGGTGATCAGATTGGTCGAATGTAATGGGAGTCTGGGACCATTTCAGGTAATTGGGTGTTGACGGAGCAGCCATATTCACCTCTCGGTTTAGAACTTTCAGTCAGTTTTTGCTCTCAACATCAGCAAAAATCATCAAGGTGGAATTGACTTATGGATATTCTTCGTCACTATCCTCCTTATCCTCAACCTTGTCCGACTCTTTTTCTTTGTCCTTGGGCTGCTTCCCTTGGAACTGCTGTATCAGGATTCGACACTGTCGAGTGGAATGCTTCGGGTAGATGAAATTACCCTCTTCGTCTTTCTTGGTGTGGATGTGACATGGTAAATCCAACACGTCATTTCCTTCTTTATCTTTTACTTTCTTGGGGTGCCAAGGCCCATTGGGTTTCCCTTTGAACTTTCCTTCGTTCAGGGCCAAGGCTTCTCCAGGAGCGGCTGGCTCGGCTTTACGCTTTTGCTTCCGACTGGAATTTCCGCCTCCGGTGTCCTGGGCGACTGACTTGTGCTTGACGCTCCGGAGCCGATCCTCTTCCTCACCATTGGCATACTTGGTGGCAATTTCCATCATTCGACTCAGAGACATGTCTCCGGTTCGACCGAATTTCAGACTTAGCTCCCTGTACTTTACGCCCTCCTTGAAGGCGCAAACTGCCTGGTGATCAGATACGTTTTCCACTGTGTGATGCACCGTGATCCATCTCTGGATGTAATCCCTTAGAGTCTCATTCGACTTCTGTACACAAGATTGCAGCTCTGTCAGTCCCGCCGGCCGCTTGCACGTTCCTTCGAACGTCCTGACAAACACTCGGGAGAGATCCTCCCACGTGTAGATGCTGCTGGGTGTCAACTGATTCAGCCATGCCCTGGCTGACCCTTCCAACATGAGAAGCAGACGCTTCATGGCCACCTCGTCATTTCCACCGCCGATCTGAACAGCCACTCGATAGTCCTCAAGCCAAGTATCGGGCTTGGACTCACCGTTGAACTTGCTGATTCCAGTCGCCAACCTGAAGTTGGGAGGAATCATCGTGGCTCTGATGGCTCTGCTGAAACACTCTGGCCCGGAGACGTGCACTCGGCTGCTGGTGGGTACATGTCAGGACCCCGACTCGATGTCACATCGATCTAGCCGGTAACACCTCATATCACTTTGCGGCCTCACGCACGGTATTCCCACGGGTGTCGCCTTACCTTTGCCCAGGACCGTTTGCGCCTTTTGGCTCACGTATATGATAGTGTCGCTAGCATCCATATGATAAAGAGCCCGGGCTGACATGACTAGTCGTAAACCCAAAGTGGCACAGACTTACAGGGACAGGCATCCATGACCCAGCTCCGAACGTGTCGGTCATCAGCAAATGGGTCTGGGCTGTAGCACTGGGCTAGCAGGACTCCGGTAAACCGGGCTGTAGCGGGCTAACAGGACTCCGGTACTCAAAGCGTGACATTTCCCCGAAGGGACAGACACAGGAACGAAGAAGGACACATGCCGGCCAGCCTAAGTGTTCCAGAGCAGTAGCAAGCTACCATGGCTCAGCGGTAACACTAGGAGACATTTCCCGGTAAGAGAGGCTACTAAAGATAAACAACTAGATAGTCAGATCCCACACATACCAAGCATTTCAATCATACACACAATATGCTTGATATGTGCAAATACAACGAAGCATCACAACATGACTCTACGACATAAGTACTTTATTTAAGGCTCAGGGAGCCATACATAACATACACAAAGGTACGGGTCTCACGACCCAACATACAAGTCATACAGTCATACAAACCAGCAGCGGAAGTACATTGTCTGAGTACAGACAACTAGTAAAATAAAAGAGGCTTGGAAAGCCTAGCTATACTACGTGGTCCATCACAAGCTCAGGGTCACCACCTGGGTCTTTAGCCTACTCGTTGATGTCAACGTCTACATAGAACCCATCAGAAGGGGTTGCAGCGTCTTCTGTAAAAATGTAGATTATAGCAACATGAGTACAAAGGTACTCAGCAAGACTTACATCAGATCCTACATACATGCATAGTATCAAGAAGGGTTGGTGGAGTTATTGCAGCAAGCCAGCTTTGACTCTTGGCTAGGCTATCCTACGATACTCCAACTTGAAATGGTTTTGCGCACACGAGTCCACTACTCACCACTTCAATACACTACCGAGGATCCACCTCCGTCTTCCTACGGAAGAGCCATCCTCGGCACTCACACTTATCTTGAGGCTTTTAGTAGTTTCCATTTACTTGTCTATGAACTGTATAGGCAACCAAGTAGTCCTTTACCGCGGACGCGGCTATTCGAATAGATCATGTTAACCCTGCAGGGGTGTACTTCTTCATACATGTTTCCACCACTTAGCGTCTGCACACGACATGTGCTCGGCAGACTTCAAGCGAAAGCCGACGTGGGTGTAGACCACGACCTACCTAAACACTTAAGCCTCTAGTCCAGGTTTATCGCCTATTCAGGTTCCATCCGCAGGGAGTCCGGCCGAGGTTTCCCATACGGCCCCGAACGATGTGAACAGGGTTCCCGAGATACCTAACGGGTATTCGGTACACCCGGCCACGTACCTACCGCATCACAGCCCACCCCTACGGTCAGCGCTGTCCACGGCCTCCAGTAGGCTACAAACACCAGAAACTACTTGCAACTCCTGGACAGAGAGCTAGGGTGAATAAGAAGTCGAGCGGGGTCATATTTCAGGGCCCAATGCATGGTAGTAGCTGTATCTTAAATCACACATACAGATCTCAGTGCTTAAGGTCGGCTTCAATGAAACAACCCACCATGTACTCCTACATGGCCTCTCATCGATACCTTTACCAAATCGTGTTCACCACACCACTCTCATTACCGACATAATCATTTCACTCTAGCCATCACCCAGATGAACCAGACCTGACACGACTCTAAGCATAGCAGGCATAGCAGGGTAGGAACAACACATACATATGGCTCAATCAACTCCTACACATGCTAGTGGGTTTCATCTAGTTACTGTGGCAATGACAGGTCATGCAGAGGAAATGGGTTCAACTACCGTAGCACACAGCAGTTTGAAACGTGTTGTCTTAATGCAGTAAAAGAGAGCAGGAGCGAGAACAAGGGATTGTATCGATATGATCAAATGGTTGGTTGCTTGCCTGATGGTTCGATGCACTGATAGGGTTCTTCGTTAGGGTAATCACGGTACTCCTCGGAGGCAGAACCTGTCGTAAAGGACAGCGATGCACAAACATCACCAAACAATATGCGACAATATGATGCATGCATGAAACATGGCAATATGAGTGTGTTGGACTAATGCAACTAAAACCAGAAGGGTTTGAACAAATTTGAATCAAAGATTCAAATTTCAAACTCAAACATGGCCTCTTTAAGTGCTTTTCCTTGTTCTGCTTAAAACATCAATTTAACTTGTTTGATCATGCATGAAAATAGTACAGATGGATAGATTGGATTTTTCTGATCATTTTTCATATATAATTTGTCCAATTTGGAGTTACAGAATAAAAGTTATGAATTTTTGAAGTTTAAATAATATTCTGGAATTTCCTGAGTTAGATTAAATCCAGAAATTATAATTATTGCGCCAGCATGACGTCAGCATGACGTCAGTGGTCAACTACGGCTGGCTGGGGTCAAACCTGACGTGTGGGGTCCACACGTCAGTGACAGGGGGGTTAAACAGGGTTAGTTTAATCCTAATTAGGGGTTAGTGGCGCTGGGGGCCCACTGTCAGTGTCAGGGGGTTAACCATTAGTGGTTAGCACTAATCCTAATTAGCTACAGGGCTGGGCCCACCTGTCAGGGACTCAGGGGGGTTCCTGCCGTGGTCAAAGTGGGTCAAACCCACCGGCGACGTGACGCCGGCGAGGCCCGAGACGGCGGCGCGACGCGGGATCGCGCTACAGGGCACGGGCGAGGCCGTGCTTGGGCTCGTTGGAGAGCCCTTGCTCCCGCGCGTCGAACGGTGGCCGTGGCTGGGCCTGGGGTGGCCGGAGTCGACGGCGGCGAGCTCGGCTGCGGCCGCCGGAGTTCGGGTGCGGTCGGGATCGGTGTTGCAGGGGGTTTGGGGAGGCGTTAGTGCGTGCTGCGTGCTCCTAGTGAGGTGTGGAGCACGATAGTGTGCTCGGTTGGGTGCTACGGTGACCGTGGCCACGACGGCGACATCGCCGGCGGCGTGGAGCTCTCGGCCAAGGTGGGGCTACGGCCTAGAGGTCGGAAGAGACCAGGGGAGAAGGGGGAAACGATCCGGGGGCTCACCGCGGAGCTGCAGGGATGGTTAGCGGGCTCGGGGACGCGCTGGAGACGACGAATTCGACGGCGACGATGGTCGGAGCCCGAAGAGGGGAACGGCGACGTGGCGGCGATGCAGGGCTTCCGGGGACCCGTGGAGCGGTGGGGAGGAAGAGGGGGTCGTGGCGGAGCTTCTGAGCTAGTCGGGGGAGCGAGGGGTGGCCGGAGACGGCTGCTGTGGCGAACGGCGGCGACGGTGGTGTTCGGCCGTGTGAGAGAGAGAGCGAGGGAGAGGAGGGAAGAGCCGGGGGAGAGTGAGAGAGAGCAGGGGGGAGGCGTGGCGTCGTCCAGGGGCATCGAGGCGAGGAGGGGAGGGCAGGCAGGCAGGGAGAGAGGTGGCGTGGCGCGGTGGCGCGCGCGCGCGCCGGCCACACTCCCCTCCCTCTGTCGGGACGAAGACGACAGAGGAGGGAGGTGGGCTGGGCCGGCTGCTGGCTGGGCCAGCCAGCTGGCTGGGCCGCACAGTGGAGGAGCCCAGGTAAGCTCCTCCTGTTATTTATTTCTGTTTTTCTAATTTCTGACATTTGTTTTGATTTAAATAATATATTAAATCATTTATTTAACTTATGCCAATTTTTGCAGGAGCTAGATATATTATTCCAGAGCTCCTTTATAAATGGCATAATATTTGGACATATATTAATATATATAAATAATATATTTCCAATGCAAATAATTATGCATTAATTCCAAATGCCCAAAATAAATACCTATGAGCTCTTAAAAATATTGGTTTGATTTTTATCTCTGTCCAATATTTTCAGAGAGCAACATGAGCATTTTCTTGGACCTTTTTGGAGAAATTTTTATTTGGATCATTTTCAAAATGATTCTGAGGGTTTCACAGATCCCCATTTCAAATTAAATGGAAATTTAAACATGATGCACACACTCTGATGCATGACTAGCTAGGGTGTGACAACTCACCCCCACTCAAAAGAATCTCGTCCCGAGATTTGGGTTCCTCCGGGAAGAAGGCGGGATATTCGAGTCGAAGACGATCCTCCCTTTCCCAAGTTGCTTCATCTTCAGAATGGTGCGACCATTGAACTTTGAGAAACTTGATATTCTGGCGTCGGGTGGTACGTTCGGCCTGATCGAGGATACGAATGGGGTACTCTCGATATGTAAGATTATCTTGGAGATCAAGCGTTTCGTGGTCCACTTCACGGATAGGATCCGAGAAGCAACGCCTGAGTTGAGAAACGTGGAAGACATCGTGGACTCTGGAGAGGTGCGGAGGTAGTTCCAACTGGTAGGCAACTTCTCCTCGTTTGGCGAGAATGCGAAAAGGTCCAATGTAACGAGGAGCCAATTTGCCTTTGATACCGAAACGATGGGTTCCCTTCAGAGGGGTGACCCGAAGATAAGCCTTCTCGTCAACCTCGAAAGTCATAGCCTTATGTCTTCGGTCATATTGACTCTTTTGACGAGATTGGGCTGTTTTCAACTTTTCACGAACGATGCGAACTTGTTCTTCTGCTTCCTGAATCATGTCCGGGCCAAAGAATTGTCTTTCCCCGGTCTCTGACCAGTTAAGGGGTGTTCGACACCGTCGTCCATAGAGAACTTCAAAAGGGGCTTTACCCAAGCTAGATTGATAGCTGTTGTTGTAAGCGAATTCGGCAAATGGAAGGCACTTCTCCCAGTCCATTCCGAATGAGATAACAGAGGCTCGAAGCATGTCTTCTAGAATCTGGTTGACGCGTTCCACTTGACCACTCGACTGAGGGTGGAAGGCGGTGCTAAAGGAGAGACGAGTCCCCATAGCATTTTGGAAACTTTCCCAAAATCGAGAGGTGAAAAGACTTCCTCGATCCGAGTTAATTTCCAAAGGAACACCATGGAGGGACACTATACGGGAGATGTATAAGTCTGCCAGCTGACTAGCGGTTATACTCTCACGAACAGGCAAGAAATGGGCTACTTTGGAAAGACGATCGACCACGACGAAAATAGCATTATTCCCTCTCTTGGTCCTGGGAAAACCGGTAATGAAATCCATACCAATTTTATCCCATTTCCATTCAGGAATAGCTAAGGGTTGAAGGGTGCCAGCAGGCCGTTGATGCTCTGCTTTTACACGACGACAGACGTCGCAGTTAGCAATATACTGAGCAATTTCTCTCTTCATCCTAGTCCACCAGAACCTCTGGCGTAGGTCCTGATACATCTTAGTACTACCGGGATGAATGGTGAGAGGAGATTCATGAGCCTCCTTAAGGATCAACTGCCGTAGATGCTGGTTCTTGGGAACCACTAGACGGTTCTCAAAGTACACAACACCATGATCATTTGAGGAGAAGCAACTAGCACCTCCGCTAGCAATGTTCTCTTTGATTTTAGATATTCCCTTATCTCGCTTTTGGGCAGCGATGATTTGATCCGTAAGAGTAGGTTTTGCCACCAAGGTGGAAAGAAAACCTTGAGGAACAATGTGAAGGTTTAGCTTCCGAAATTCCTCATGGAGAAGCGGTTGACTTTGTTGTAACATCAGGTTGTTACAATAAGATTTACGACTTAGCGCATCAGCCATGACGTTGGCTTTCCCTGGGGTGTAGGTTATTCCTAAGTCGAAGTCTGTGATCAATTCAACCCAACGTCTCTGCCTGAGATTCAAATCCGGTTGGGTGAAAATGTACTTCAGACTTTGGTGATCAGTGAATATTTCGCAACGATTACCGAGGAGGTAATGTCGCCAGGTCTTAAGTGCATAGACTACGGCTGCAAGCTCTAGATCATGAGTAGGATAATTCTCCTCATGTGGGTGCAATTGCCGTGAAGCGTAGGCAATTACGTGTCGATCTTGCATGAGAATGCAACCTAGTCCTTGTCGCGAGGCGTCGCAGTAGATAACAAAGTCCTTGGAGAAGTCTGGCGGTACCAGTACGGGAGCAGAGGTCAGGCGTCTTTTCAGTTCCTGAAAGCTGTGCTCACATTGTGGAGTCCATTCGAACTTCTTATCTTTCTTGAGGAGTTCGGTTAGAGGTTTAGCAACTTTGGAGAAGTTCTCGACAAAGCGACGACAATAGCTCGCTAAGCCTAGAAAACTCCGAACTTGCTTGACCGATTCAGGTGGAGTCCAATTAAGGACGGCTTGAACTCGCTCAGGGTTAACAGCAATACCTTTACCAGAAATTACATGACCCAGATAGGTCACTTCTGACAACCAGAATTCACATTTAGAAAATTTGGCATAAAGGCGATGCTCTCGAAGTTTCTTCAACACTAGCCTTAGATGTTCGGCATGTTCTTCCTCGTTCTTGGAGTAGATGAGTATATCATCGAGGTAAACAACGACGAATTTATCCAAATACTCCATGAAGATTGAGTTCATTAACCGAGAAAAGGTGGCTGGAGCGTTGGTTAAGCCGAAGGACATGACGGTGTACTCGTATTGGCCATAACGAGTAACGAAGGCCGTTTTAGGAATGTCCCCGTTTCTGATTTTGATTTGATGGTAGCCCAACCTCAAATCCATCTTGGAGAAGACTGAGGATCCAGCGAGCTGATCATACAGGTCGTTGATCCTGGGAAGCGGATATTTGTTCTTGATTGTGACCAAATTGACAGGTCGGTAATCTACAACCATCCGGTCCGTACCATCCTTCTTCTTGACGAATAGGACGGGGCAAGCCCACGGAGATGAACTAGGGCGGATGAAACCCTTTTTCAAGGACTCATCGAGTTGTTTCTTAAGCTCGGCTAGTTCTAGTGGTGCCATCTTATAAGGTCTTCTAGCAATCGGAACGGTTCCTGGAATGAGGTCTATTACGAACTCAACATCCCTGTCAGGTGGAACACCTGGCAATTCCTCTGGAAAGACATCCGGGAAGTCACGGACTACCGGAATGTCCTCAAGGTCTGGCAAAGGGCTGGCGTTAAGAGAATATAATTGTCGCTTGGCTATTCGGGTCAAGACATTGACTATCTTCCCCGAAGGATGGGTGAGTTGAACAGTCCTAGAGAAGCAATCAATTTTGGCTTGATGAGCTGACATCCAGTCCATACCCAGAATGATATTAATATCTGAAGATTTAAGGGCTATCAAAGATGCAAGAAAAACAAGTCTGTCGACTTGGATTTCATTTCCAAAACTTACCCTAGAGGTCTGCCATCTAGACCCGGGAGTAGAAATTTCCATAGTGGATGGCATGTCACAGAATGCAACGTTATGCAAACGAGCATAATTTTCGGATATAAAAGAATGAGAGGCTCCTGTATCGAAAAGAACAGATGCCGGGTGGCAATTTACAAGAAGCGTACCGAGAACGACGTTGGGATCCTCTTGAGCTTCTTCGGCAGAGACACAGTTGACATGGCCACGTGTAGCGGTGACCGGTTTGGCGTGGAATATTTTTCCTGTCGGCTTGCCACGGCCAACAGCTTTAGCAGATTGATTGGGGTTGGTCTGGGGACACTCACGCATATAGTGACCAGATTCCCCACACTTGAAACAAGTCACGGAACCGGTACGTGGAGGAGCATTGTTAGTTGGACCCCCATAGGGCTTGGTCGGTGCAGACTGTTGAACAGGGCGAGGCACCTGGAAAGATGGCCTCGGTGTGAACCTGGGTGGCAGGGCGGTGTTGGGTACCCACACGCGGCGCTTCTGAGGACCAGCACCGGATGAGGAACCCATATCACGGCCATGCTTGCGTGTTGCGTCATAGTCAGTCTGACCAGTTTCAGCACTGATGGCTTTGTTGACAAGTTTCTGAAAAGATGTGCACTCATGCAGACGGAGGTCGCGGCGAAGCTCAGGACTAAGGCCCTTACGGAACCTTGCTTGCTTCTTGGCGTCAGTAGAAACTTCCTCGGTTGCATATCGTGCGAGATTACCAAACTCCCTGCTATAAACATCCACAGAAAGTCGGCCTTGGGTGAAATTGCAGAATTCCTCACGTTTACGGTCCATGAGACCCTCCGGAATGTGATGTTCACGGAAAGCCTCGCTGAATTCAGCCCAAGTAGTGACATGGCCCGCTGGGCGCATAGCTCCATAATTCTCCCACCATAGACTGGCGGGGCCTTCAAGATGATATGCAGCAAAGGTGACCTTGTCAGCCTCCGCTACCAGCGCGGAACGCAGTTTGTGAGCGATACTGCGAAGCCAGTCATCAGCGTCGAGAGGCTCGACGGAGTGGTGGAACGTGGGTGGATGTAATTTGATAAAATCACTGAGTGACACCACGTTAGTCCTCTGATGGTGTGCTGTGTTCTGTTCAATACGCTCCAACAAACGGTTGGTCTCCCGCTTGTTTCTCTCAGCTTCCATCATAACCTCGGCTAGTGAAGGAGGATGAGGCAGATTTGCATCCCTGACTTCACTGCCTTCGGCCTGCTCTTGAGGAGCAGGGTTAGTGCGCGTGTTGACCATCCTAGGTAAACAAGACAATGATTTAGTCAGGATGATAAAATTCCGACATAGGATAATAAATGTAAGGAATAACTCGAAATGCAAGATGATCATCCGTATGACATGGTAGATACAGAAACTGCTTCTTTATTCCATCGTCATACACACCATACAGGGTTTAGTACAAGACCAAACAAAGTACTATTACGGTGAAAAGAGGATTACATCTCATCGGAGGCATTCCAAGCTCCTATACATTATTTTTCTACACCTCCGGAAGAGTACAAACTAGGTCATATCCCACGAGTCACGCGGGACGATAGAAGACACAGCTAGTGCGAACTAGTGATACTACCACTAACTCAGACCGATCCGTAGTAGTCCTCGTAGAAGTCACCTCCATAGCCTGGGAGCTCAACATGATCATCCGGAAACAGACGGTCTCGCGGAGCTTGTGGACCATAGGGGCTAGGATGAGGCCTTGGACCAACAAACGGTGGCCTGCGGGGACCGCGAGGTGGGGTGATGCCTCCTACATCACGCCAACCCATCACGTCTGGCAGAGCAGATCTCACAGGATAGAGATCGCGCATATCTGAAAATCCAGCTTGCACCGCCGGTGCGAACCGAGTCAAAGTGGCCCAGTGGTCAGCACGGGTATTGAAGAGCTCTAACCTCAAGGCCCGATTTTCACGGTCCTTATCCTCGAGCATCTCAGCAGTGGTGCGAGTCCGTGAATCCTCCTGAGTGGGGTCAGCATAAATAGCCTGGAGATACCCTTGTGCTCCCGGAAGTGATCCTGGCATATACCGGAAATCAGAGTCCCGAAATAACCAGATCTGACTCGCATAATGGTCATCATAGAGTAGGCGGCGTCCTGCACAGCCATCTCAATAGTAACCCCGAGTCCATAGGAGCAGTGAAGAGGCTCGGTGGATCCAGGATAAGATGGAAATATCCTGACAGTGCAGAGATACTGGCTTTGATTAAAATCTCGGAATTGCTCTTCGACCGTGTACTCGGGATACCAGCGGTATCCAGCCTCAGTCATTACCCTGACCAACTTGGCAGTATGGCCGGGTACATCTAGGCATCGAGTCAGGCGAACCACTTGATTGAGGTCGCGAGTGGCCATCTGAAAGCACAATCATAATGCAAAGGCATTAGAACTTCTAGCAAAATTTTGGCAGCATAACAGCTGTAAATGCTCAAAAAGGATTTTGAGACATTTGACAAAGGATTTCGTACACACTCAACATCATCATATCAAAGTTCTGAAACCATTCTAACAACATAAGGTGGTAGTAGAACTGAACTAGGCTTGAATCCATCAACTTATAAGGTACTACTGATTAGTAACTCGTGATCCTGATAGAGAGAACAGATCCTAATTCCTTAACCCCCGGTGGAAGAATGGACTGACTCAGATCAGAATGTCATAAGATAAAGGAGTAAAAAGAGCCTTACGTTCCAACCCACAAACAATTCCCCTACATATAACTAAAGAATTTCTAGACTCAACATCGACCAGTTTGGCTTGGAGAACCTACAGGCAGTCCGGCTCTGATGCCAACGCTGTCAGGACCCCGACTCGATGTCACATCGATCTAGCCGGTAACACCTCATATCACTTTGCGGCCTCACGCACGGTATTCCCACGGGTGTCGCCTTACCTTTGCCCGGGACCGTTTGCGCCTTTTGGCTCACGTATATGATAGTGTCGCTAGCATCCATATGATAAGGAGCCCGGGCTGACATGACTAGTCGTAAACCCAAAGTGGCACAGACTTACAGGGACAGGCATCCATGACCCAGCTCCGAACGTGTCGGTCATCAGCAAATGGGTCCGGGCTGTAGCACTGGGCTAGCAGGACTCCGGTAAACCGGGCTGTAGCGGGCTAACAGGACTCCGGTACTCAAAGCGTGACATTTCCCCGAAGGGACAGACACAGGAACGAAGAAGGACACATGCCGGCCAGCCTAAGTGTTCCAGAGCAGTAGCAAGCTACCATGGCTCAGCGGTAACACTAGGAGACATTTCCCGGTAAGAGAGGCTACTAAAGATAAACAACTAGATAGTCAGATCCCACACATACCAAGCATTTCAATCATACACACAATATGCTTGATATGTGCAAATACAACGAAGCATCACAACATGACTCTACGACATAAGTACTTTATTTAAGGCTCAGGGAGCCATACATAACATACACAAAGGTACGGGTCTCACGACCCAACATACAAGTCATACAGTCATACAAACCAGCAGCGGAAGTACATTGTCTGAGTACAGACAACTAGTAAAATAAAAGAGGCTTGGAAAGCCTAGCTATACTACGTGGTCCATCACAAGCTCAGGGTCACCACCTGGGTCTTTAGCCTACTCGTTGATGTCAACGTCTACATAGAACCCATCAGAAGGGGTTGCAGCGTCTTCTGTAAAAATGTAGATTATAGCAACATGAGTACAAAGGTACTCAGCAAGACTTACATCAGATCCTACATACATGCATAGTATCAAGAAGGGTTGGTGGAGTTATTGCAGCAAGCCAGCTTTGACTCTTGGCTAGGCTATCCTACGATACTCCAACTTGAAATGGTTTTGCGCACACGAGTCCACTACTCACCACTTCAATACACTACCGAGGATCCACCTCCGTCTTCCTACGGAAGAGCCATCCTCGGCACTCACACTTATCTTGAGGCTTTTAGTAGTTTCCATTTACTTGTCTATGAACTGTATAGGCAACCAAGTAGTCCTTTACCGCGGACGCGGCTATTCGAATAGATCATGTTAACCCTGCAGGGGTGTACTTCTTCATACATGTTTCCACCACTTAGCGTCTGCACACGACATGTGCTCGGCAGACTTCAAGCGAAAGCCGACGTGGGTGTAGACCACGACCTACCTAAACACTTAAGCCTCTAGTCCAGGTTTATCGCCTATTCAGGTTCCATCCGCAGGGAGTCCGGCCGAGGTTTCCCATACGGCCCCGAACGATGTGAACAGGGTTCCCGAGATACCTAACGGGTATTCGGTACACCCGGCCACGTACCTACCGCATCACAGCCCACCCCTACGGTCAGCGCTGTCCACGGCCTCCAGTAGGCTACAAACACCAGAAACTACTTGCAACTCCTGGACAGAGAGCTAGGGTGAATAAGAAGTCGAGCGGGGTCATATTTCAGGGCCCAATGCATGGTAGTAGCTGTATCTTAAATCACACATACAGATCTCAGTGCTTAAGGTCGGCTTCAATGAAACAACCCACCATGTACTCCTACATGGCCTCTCATCGATACCTTTACCAAATCGTGTTCACCACACCACTCTCATTACCGACATAATCATTTCACTCTAGCCCATCACCCAGATGAACCAGACCTGACACGACTCTAAGCATAGCAGGCATAGCAAGGTAGGAACAACACATACATATGGCTCAATCAACTCCTACACATGCTAGTGGGTTTCATCTAGTTACTGTGGCAATGACAGGTCATGCAGAGGAAATGGGTTCAACTACCGTAGCACACAACAGTTTGAAACGCGTTGTCTTAATGCAGTAAAAGAGAGCAGGAGCGAGAACATGGGATTGTATCGATATGATCAAATGGTTGGTTGCTTGCCTGATGGTTCGATGCACTGATACGGTTCTTCGTTAGGGTAATCACGGTACTCCTCGGAGGCAGAACCTGTCGTAAAGGACAGCGATGCACAAACATCACCAAACAATATGCGACAATATGATGCATGCATGAAACATGGCAATATGAGTGTGTTGGGCTAATGCAACTAAAACCAGAAGGGTTTGAACAAATTTGAATCAAAGATTCAAATTTCAAACTCAAACATGGCCTCTTTAAAGTGCTTTTCCTTGTTCTGCTTAAAACATCAATTTAACTTGTTTGATCATGCATGAAAATAGTACAGATGGATAGATTGGATTTTTCTGATCATTTTTCATATATAATTTGTCCAATTTGGAGTTACAGAATAAAAGTTATGAATTTTTGAAGTTTAAATAATATTCTGGAATTTCCTGATTAAATTTAAATCCAGAAATTATAATTACTGCGCCAGCATGACGTCAGCATGACGTCAGTGGTCAACTGCGGCTGGCTGGAGTCAAACCTGACGTGTGGGGTCCACACGTCAGTGACAGGGGGGTTAAACAGGGTTAGTTTAATCCTAATTAGGGGTTAGTGGCGCTGGGGGCCCACTGTCAGTGTCAGGGGGTTAACCATTAGTGGTTAGCACTAATCCTAATTAGCTACAGGGCTGGGCCCACCTGTCAGGGACTCAGGGGGGTTCCTGCCGTGGTCAAAGTGGGTCAAACCCACCGGCGACGTGACGCCGGCGAGGCCCGAGACGGCGGCGCGACGCGGGATCGCGCTACAGGGCACGGGCGAGGCCGTGCTTGGGCTCGTTGGAGAGCCCTTGCTCCCGCGCGTCGAACGGTGGCCGTGGCTGGGCCTGGGGTGGCCGGAGTCGACGGCGGCGAGCTCGGCTGCGGCCGCCGGAGTTCGGGTGCGGTCGGGATCGGTGTTGCAGGGGGTTTGGGGAGGCGTTAGTGCGTGCTGCGTGCTCCTAGTGAGGTGTGGAGCACGATAGTGTGCTCGGTTGGGTGCTACGGTGACCGTGGCCACGACGGCGACATCGCCGGCGGCGTGGAGCTCTCGGCCAAGGTGGGGCTACGGCCTAGAGGTCGGAAGAGACCAGGGGAGAAGGGGGAAACGATCCGGGGGCTCACCGCGGAGCTGCAGGGATGGTTAGCGGGCTCGGGGACGCGCTGGAGACGACGAATTCGACGGCGACGATGGTCGGAGCCCGAAGAGGGGAACGGCGACGTGGCGGCGATGCAGGGCTTCCGGGGACCCGTGGAGCGGTGGGGAGGAAGAGGGGGTCGTGGCGGAGCTTCTGAGCTAGTCGGGGGAGCGAGGGGTGGCCGGAGACGGCTGCTGTGGCGAACGGCGGCGACGGTGGTGTTCGGCCGTGTGAGAGAGAGAGCGAGGGAGAGGAGGGAAGAGCCGGGGGAGAGTGAGAGAGAGCAGGGGGGAGGCGTGGCGTCGTCCAGGGGCATCGAGGCGAGGAGGGGAGGGCAGGCAGGCAGGGAGAGAGGTGGCGTGGCGCGGTGGCGCGCGCGCGCGCCGGCCACACTCCCCTCCCTCTGTCGGGACGAAGACGACAGAGGAGGGAGGTGGGCTGGGCCGGCTGCTGGCTGGGCCAGCCAGCTGGCTGGGCCGCACAGTGGAGGAGCCCAGGTAAGCTCCTCCTGTTATTTATTTCTGTTTTTCTAATTTCTGACATTTGTTTTGATTTAAATAATATATTAAATCATTTATTTAACTTATGCCAATTTTTGCAGGAGCTAGATATATTATTCCAGAGCTCCTTTATAAATGGCATAATATTTGGACATATATTAATATATATAAATAATATATTTCCAATGCAAATAATTATGCATTAATTCCAAATGCCCAAAATAAATACCTATGAGCTCTTAAAAATATTGGTTTGATTTTTATCTCTGTCCAATATTTTCAGAGAGCAACATGAGCATTTTCTTGGACCTTTTTGGAGAAATTTTTATTTGGATCATTTTCAAAATGATTCTGAGGGTTTCACAGATCCCCATTTCAAATTAAATGGAAATTTAAACATGATGCACACACTCTGATGCATGACTAGCTAGGGTGTGACAGTACATCTCTGTCATTACCCTCTCTGTGGGCTCTGTTCCGGTCGACCAGACCTTGAACGATGATGGATCTCGCATCAAAGCCTGGTTCTCTGGGGTCGACTGGAATTCTTCGCCCGCCACTGTACTGGTGTCTGTCATCCTGCTGCCGTGGCATATATGATCCACCCCTCCGGGGAGGAGTGGGCACTCGACGCCGATCGTGGCGATCGACTCGGTGATCATCCTGCTCATAGTTCCTGTACTGATCGTGTCAGTCACCATGCCCTTCACGCCTCGGGGGCGATCTGGGGCTATGAGCTGACTGGACAGTATTCGCCGCCACGGACCTGCTATGGATCCTGTTCCGCGACTGCGACACAGCCGAATTCTGATCTCCAGCTGCTCGAAGCAAATCCCTGATCTGCATCAAGCCTCTGACTGGGAAGGCTAAATCGACTCTGCTATGCGTGTTGCAGCTGCCAAATTCTGGATTGGAGTGCGGTATACCTGAGTCGGGGGTTTGAAGAGTTGGCGTCGACTGGAGTCTGGAATCCGTTGCCACGCGCGCTGGTCGAGTGCCCACTGAAGGTTCTCCAGTCGAGTGCGCTCAGCCAGGTTGGCCAAGCGCGCGTCCTCTAAGGCGCGAGCCTCAGGGGTTTCTCCAACAATTGGAGTATGGAGCGCATCCATGTTCCAGCGGCGAAGCTCTTCCCTCTGCTGCGAGTCGAGGGGCTCGGGGCGGTACTCCTCATGGTCGTGCGACGGGTCGCCCACGCCGTTGCCTCCCTCGGCGCCAGGAAAGCCGGGAGGAATGTGCAGCCCATTGACCATCAGGACCTCCGCCGCCGGAGCACTGCCGTCGCATTCGGATGCGGTCTCTGCGGAGCCAGTCGACAGGTAGAACAGGCAGTAGAGAGATTCGTCGGGCTCGATAGCCGCGACTTGGGCAGCGGTCGACTGGCGAGCCACTACATGCCTCACCCACCGCTGGAGCCTCGACCGATCGGAGTGCTTACACCGGCGGGAAGCTGGGAGGGAGGACGACACGAAAACCGGCCGATACTGAGTCGACGGTTGCCGCAGAAGGACGCCGCGGACGCATGCTCGAAAATGCATAGCTCCGCGGACCGGGAGCGCATCCACGTCGAGCAGAGCCTCCTGCAGCCAGGCAGAGTCGTCGGCGACGAATGTGAGCGCGCCGAGATGGATCTCGCGGCCCTCAACCAAAACTCCGCCTGAAACCATGATGATGGGAATTGAAAAGATTGCAACTTCTCCAACAAGTCGCTAAGACACCTGCCCCACGGTGGGCGCCAACTATCGTGGTTCTAAGTCTAACAGTAGAATGGGGGGTAGGTATGGAGAGGCAAGATCCTAGCTATGGAGCAGTTGTACACACAAGTGTTTTACGAGTACAGGCCCTTCTCGGAGGAAGTAACAGCCCTACGTCTCGGAGCCCGGAGGCGGTCGACTGGATTATGTGTGTGAGAGTTACAGGGGTGTGAACCCTTCTACCAGTGGAGGGGGTGGCTTATATAGAGGACGCCAAGACCCCAGCCAGCCCACGTAGCAGAGGGTTAAAGTACATTAAGGTCTGGTGTTACTGGTAACGCCCTACATAAAGTGCCATCATGACCATTAAGACTACTTAATTATAGACCGTTTGGATACAGAGTAGATCTTGAACTCCTGATGGTCGAGTGAGTCTTCATGGTCGAGTGTCTTCAGGTTCGTCGAGTGTCTTCTAGTCTGTCGAGTGGAGTCCCTCTTGGTCGCCTAGAAGACGGCTTCTTCTAAGAGATGTCCTTGGGGAGGGTACCTTGGTCAGGTTCATGACCCTACCCTAGGTACATGACGTGGGCAAATACAAATTCGATGGCACTCTTTATTGATTGCGCAGCCACAAACTTCATCCCTGTTTTCAATTCTATCAATATCTCACGTCCATGACTCCGTTTCACACACATTGCATATGTTACGTTTTTCTGATTGAGATATCATCAACACATTGCCTCTGTTTCACACAAACCATCTCTCTCATACCGACCCACGTACGTACATGCACCTAAAGAACAAGTGCACGTAGGACGCACGTACTCACGTCTCGTTCCCGTCCACACCCGTGCGGGTACACGGTGGAGTTTGTTTCTGTACGAAAAGGCAGCCCACGTGATAATTTGACGAGTGCAGCGGTTGTTTACTCGAAGGAGGGTCGGGTACCACGCCAAGAATATAAAACAATTGCCGTGGGGAAAATGGAAAAATGGGTTTGTCTCTCGTGAGTCTCGTCACACAATTTCACACAAGGCCGCCGTAGCCTCTCTCTCTCTCTCAGCGTTGGTCAGTGATCCGGCCGCATCCCGTCCGCCGGCGGAAAGGGAGGATGTGCATCGTCTCTCCGTTCGACGGCGTTGATGCAGCTCATCCCGATCTGCGGTACCCGCCGTTCTCTCTGACCAAGCTCCGGCGCGGTAGGGCCTTCGCCACTTGCTCGCTGCCGCAGTATGGGCAGATCCCGGCCGCCGGTGCCCTCCTAGTAACATCCCCACGACCCTCAGGTACAGCTTCCTCCGGCCTTGCTCCACTACCCATCTTCCCACGTTGCTGCATGTGGATCTTCTTTAGTTGTTTGCTTAAATCGTATCTCATCCGGCGTACATTCCATCTTGCAATCTCGTCCTCAAACCATTTTTGATAACCACCATGTGCCATCTTTCCCTTTTTACATGGAACATGTTTCTTTTTTGTCGGGGTATGTGTCTTCAACTCGTCTTGTTGGGCAGTAATTGTTTCCTTTCGACCTCCTTTTGCAAACAGGGCTATCCATTTTCACCTCATTGCTATTGCGACCTTTTGGTGAACTGCACAAATCACTTTTCTGAAGAGTGTTTTGTGCAGTTCCGCCAAAATGTCACACGGGCAAGGTTTTTACATTTTTGTGGGACTGCGGAAAGGGAGATTGGTTTTGCTATCCTCCTCACCCAACTCTGTGCCTAATCTTCTCCAACAAGAAGTTAGTCCTAAAGAGAGATCGTAGAGGTGATCGGCTTCTATTTATGTGTGTTATGTTTCATCATATAGCTCCACTATTATTGTAATCACACTGACTGGATATCTTTGCAAATAGAGATGGTCCGCCCGATTTTAGTGGAGCTGCACAAAATGATCGGATTGTGGTGTCCTTCATACACCTCTTTTTTGGCTACAGAGCTGGGTGAAACTAGCTGCCAAGCAATGAACACTGTGCCAAGGAAATGGAGCCATGCCTACGAACAACATTGATCAATTATATTTTTTTTAATTTGTACACCTTCTCACAACTTTGTCTTCAGTTGTGATGTGAATATTGGCGCTGATCTGTGAACCATTGAGATGCATTAGCCATGGTAGTTTCATTTGTATTTGATGGAATGTTGTAACGAGATAATCTCGAGGCAAGACACATGAATCCTAAGTTGAAACCCTTTTTTTCCTGCGGGAACCAGAGTTGAAACCTTCATAGCATCACAGTACAATTTCATCAAAATTATGCGTACATATAAAAAAATCCTGAAGGATTGATAGCAATACCAGAAACAATTCAACTTCGTTTCTCCGACATGTTGGACATCCTTCATCCGGCTCCACCTGTCATGCAGCAATATTGAGTGCACAACACAACTACAGGGAAAGATTCACCCCGGTCACTGCGCCGGAGTAGTAATGACTAGTGAGCAGTCAAATCACAGAGCCCCACCTTCACCATAGTAAGTTGCTCGGACGAAGCAACCATCATTTCTCTGTTCCTTGAATCCGCTGGTACTCCCATATTCCCACAGTAATAAGTTGCTCGGGCGAATCAACCATCACTATATCCGCTCACGTGTGATGACCACAGGAGCTATCCATTCAGATTGCATGTTAAAAAAATAAAGGTCGATAAATAATGCGGCAAACTTTCCAAAAAAAAACTAATGCAGAACCTCGGGCCAAAGCGGCCAGATCGCATTTTGCACGAGAAATTACACACCATGTTTCGTTGACATGTGGTCCCGTTACAACGTATGAGTGAGACGACGGCGAGTAGTAGGAGTATTTCCGAACCGACATATAGGTCGGGGTGCCCCTTAGTGAACCGTGGCAAACTGGCAACCGTCCACCGACTCTTCACCTTTCCAAATCTGGATGGATACTAGTGTACCAGGGAGAAGGTGTTGGCACTAGCACACTAGTATCCATCCCGAATACATAATTGTACGTGCATTGCAACAGGTTATCGGATGAGGACAATCAACAATAGTAGTACACTATTTGTACTAGCTTCACATGCTTCGCACGTCGTGCGGGTGTTTTTATTGTAGCCATATTGTACTACGTAACCAGCACCTCGAATCCTCGATACTAGTACTATATAGTAAGTAGTAGGAGTAGTAGGGTGGCATGGGCCAGAACAAGCATTCACGTCGAGGAGTACGACACACGCCACCAGCACGACCTCCATCTGACACCATATTTCTTGGAGTCCGTGCTAGAGCAATTTCTTCAACCAGATCGTTTCTCTAACTCAGCCATCGTGTGGCGGGCGAGGTGGGGGTTTGCCGATAGTCGGTTTCCTCAACTGCGTCCCACTTATAATGCCAACTCCAACGCTCTATCAATATATGGATGTACTCTTCTCCCCAATACAAAAACTTGCATCCATTCTACTACCCCCGTCCTGGTTTATAGGTCCCCTTTGTAGTTTGTGTCAAATTTTGACTAAAGATTTAACTAATAAAATGTTAATGCATGTCAAGAAAAATTATCTCATTGGATTCGTATTTGAACGTAGTTTTCAAAAATATAATGTTTGGTGACATTTGTAAACATTTTATTAGTTTAATCTATGGTCAAAATTTGGCACGAAATATAATGGGAACCAATAAACCCGGACGGAGGTAGTATTTGTCAAAATATATATGTATCTAGACGTGTTTTAGTGTATAGGCACATCCATTTTTGGACAAATGGGAGTCAAGTATTTTGGAACGGAGGGAGTACACAATAAAATTTTTAAGTTAGCACAACTAGTCTAATCTGAGAGCACAACCGAAGATTTGGTTGGGTTCTTCCTCCTTTTGGCGACACGTGGGACATCCAACATCCAGGTCGTGTCATGAAGGAAAATAGAGTGGTAGTTGATAAGTTGAAGCCACGAGATGCGCATCTTGGGTTAAACTGTAAATAGAATCTTACTACTCTTGAGTAACTCCCAAAGCGGCCACCAAAGATCTTTCTTGGATTTGTTTTTCATCACCAGCACGTCGAGGTGAAAGATGTGCAGGTTCAGTGGGTCCTCTTGCGTTTTCAATGAAATGTGGGGCCGCATGTGAGCAAACAGACGATGGGCTCCGCGCGTCCGCTGGCTGGCTGAGAAGAGAGATAGAGGAGGGCTGAGCACGGACTGCAGGAAATTTGTTCTACGTAACCAGCACCTTGATATTCGCATGTGGTTGTTTCTAGAATAAAAAAAGGAGGTACCTCTACTTATGTTACTCCCACTACGCCTAGCCTAAGGTTAGTAGGTCACCTTGCGCTTGGCACTTCGCCTCTTCCGGAAGTCTATGATTCTACAGTAGTGCTTCTGGCAATCTGACACCAATTGAACTACTGCACGTCCACCGCTTGTAAGCAAAAGTTTCTCCTCGTGCTACGAGCCACCGCGCACGCGTTGGCGAGGGAGAAGGCGTAATCAAGCTTCTCGTCATTCTGCGAGTTGATGAGACACATGAAAGTTATTTACTAGTAGTACGTTCTCTCTCCAAAAAAGGTCTGACCATGTCATTGCTACCGTCCTGTGCTGCGTCGTTGAGTACGTGCACTATTCACGTGCCATTCACGTGCCATCGAGGAGAAAAAATATTGTGTACGTGCCATCGAAGTGCTTGACTCACTTACAGAAAAGGGTTTTCCCCCGCTCCCCCCCCCCGCACGACTCACTTACGCACTGCTTATCTGATTATCTCCATTTTCTTGCATGACACGTGCACCTTGATGCTAGATGTCTTGCATGTTGGGAAAAGGATGAACAAAGCTCACGTAAAAGAAAAGAGTTGAAGAGCATAGATTCCCGACAACTGAGGAGGAGCAAGGAACCTCGCGGTGGAGCGTCTGCAAGGAACCTTGCGTGTTTTCCCCTGTTTTCTGCCGCCTGCCCACCTGTAAACAACTAAAAGAACATGAACTTTTCGCTAACCACTAGAAACGGTACATCAGGATGCTAAGTTGAAGATGTTTTATACTCCCTCTGTTCCCAAATGTAAGTCTTTTTAGATATTTCAATAAGGGACTACATATGAAACAAAATGAGTGAATCTACACTCTAAAATATGTACACAAGCCAACGCACTAACTCCATCCAATCCAACTCATACACATACGCGCACAACATGGAGCACACAATGCACGTACACAAGACGTGCATGCACACACGCTCGGCCACAGAATGCACGTGAATAACACATGCATGCGCACACACTCGGCTGCATGGAGGCGTGCGCCATCCTCGGGGACGTCCGGTTCGTCGTGCTACGGCGAAGCTTGCACGCAACAGCGCATACGCATCTCTTGCAGCACCTCTTTGCTGTCATTGCTCAACTACTAGTTGGAGACGAAGACGACCGCAGCCTCGGCCTTAGATCTAGCACCGATGGAAAAACATGCACGCCACATGCACACGAGCACATACGGAGTGCCCACAACGTGGTGGTGGTGCGTCCCTAGTCTCCTCTACTCCTTCTGTGCACGTTGTCTATCAAGCGGCTGCATGCTAATGATGATGTGGGTGAGATCTTCTAGGACTCAGATGATGACGAGGGAAATTATGAGACACAAGGTGACGTACACCGTCAAGGTCCATGGGAAAGGGGATGCTAGCAAGTGCTTAGATGTGCTTAGAGCAAGTACAATAGAGCTGAGTCAGCGGGCTATAAGGAGTAAACAGTAGTATATTTCTGCATAGTTGGAGGAAAGAGAAGAGGAGAGAGAAGGTAAGCGGGCTCTTCGTGAAGAGCCAGCTCTAGCACGTGCTCCTAGGAACTTTGTACATGTTGACTATAAGATAGGCTGTAGGGTTATAGCCAGCAGCTGGCTATACTATTAATGCTCTTTAGATGAGGTGCTAAGTGCATTAAATGTCTTAGTAACTCAAGTGTTCAATGCATAGGTGCTTAGTTTATTGGTTTCACATCATATTTTATGCCTACGTGGCAGGCTTAGCAGCTATACATGGTGGAGCACTGGGAGAGGCCACGGCTGGTCATAGTGGGGAGTAACTTGTACTGTAACATATTACTATGTTACTCTAAACATCTCTATAAACCGGAAATGACGGAGTAGTAACATAGACTAGCGTCATCTGGAGAGTATGGGAGCACATAATATTTCCCCGTCCGGACCGATCCCAAGTTGGCTTCTCACCTTCTTGGCCCAACAAAAAACCCTCCCCGCTCCCACGCGCGCTTCCCTCCCAGCGCCAGCTGAGCCCGCCTCTCCACATTGATGGAAAGTCAGGGCGACGCGACCTCTCACTGCTTCCGCCGTTGAAGCGGCACGCCGACCAAGGGCACCGCCCGCTGCACGCCCGGCATTTCAGACTACACAGTGGATAGTAACTTTTAGGGCAAGTACTATAATTATATGACATAAGCAGGCTATAAGGATTTAAATATAGTATTTGTGATTAGTTGAAGGAGAGAGAAGAGGAGAGAGAAGAGAAGCGGATTGTAAACGTGTAGCCGGTTGTACTCCAACATAATCTACTTTGTGAGATAAAAGGTGGGGCCATTATTAATGATATTGTATTTATACTAAAGGGACTAACAGACACCTTAATTACTCTATTTGTTTTAGACAAACCTTGGTGGGGCTATTATTGACTTTTTTTGAGCTATTATTGACTTGGACGTGGGGTTTGGGGGCCAAAGGCCTACTATTATACTCCGCCACGCAATTCTTCTCACCGTTCTAGATCTTAGCGCCGCCACGCAATTCTTCTCCAGCCCTCCTTCCGGCGTGCACCACGAGAAGGGACAACAGTCCTCCGAACCCCGCCTTTCGTGATCCTGTACGGGAGAGGGGCGATCAGGTTTTTGGGGAGCACACTCCTGTGACTGCTGCTAGCGACGACTTCCTCAACGACAGCCTTCTTCCCCGACCTCGGTAACCTCTTCATCAACGACATGAGTGACAACATCAACCACATCGGTTCTGCTCCCGCTGTACAGTATGTGATTCTGTCCTCCTGGTTTAGTCTGCATCATTACTTTGATGTTTGTAATTGTCGTTATGATCTATTTACTGCTGATTCGAATTAAATCTCATACTAAATTGCTCATATATTCAACAATCCAATCCAAAAACCTGATCACAGGCAATTTATTTCGAGTGGTTTTGCTGCGCTTTTGAAGCCACCTACTTTTAAGGGGTGCTATATAAAAGGTGGCGCACAAGAGTAGTATATTGGTTTCAGATCATGTACTGCTATGACGCCACTAAGGGTAAGCCTGAGGGCAATCTTAATCCTACACAGCAGGAAGCTTTTCAGAACATGGATACCCTCTTCAAAGCCGCCCTGCTGAGTGTTCTTGACGATTCCATTGTGGATTCGTATATGTTGTCTGACAGCGGCAAAGACATGTGGGCTGCGCTCGAGGCCACTTTTGGGCCCTCGGGCACTGGCAACGAGTTGTACGTCATGGAGCAATTATGTGACTACAAGATGACTAATGAGTGCTCTGTTGTTCAGCAGACTCATGAGATACAGTCACTCTCTAAGGAACTTGAGTACTTTAAGTGTGTGTTGCCGGACAAATTTGTTGCTGGGACCATCATTGCCAAGCTTCCACCTTCGTGGAACAATTTTGCTACTTCTTTGAAAAACAAGAGACATGAGTTTTTTGTTTTGGATCTCATTAGCACTCTTGATTTTGAGGACAAGGCGAGAGCAAAATACACACGTGATCGGGTCGCCGAGGGAGTTTCTAGTGCCCACATGGTACACGAGAAGAACTTCCAGCCCAACCAGCCCCAAAACAACAAGAACAAATCTCAGGGGAAAGGCAAGTTTGATGCAAAGAACAAGTCGTCACATTCTACCAACTTCAAGAAGAATTCTCATCACGGGAAGGGATACAAACCTCAATTTTGGTAGCACCGCACAAAATTTATATGGCTGCATCTACCTGCTGTCAGCTAACCTCATGGTGCTCCAAGTATTCCTACATTTGTAACCAGGTACAATGACCACAGCAAGATGAAATTAGCTTATTCGTACGTTGACTTGCTGAATGCAGTGCGGAACGATCCTGCCATGTGTGAAGGAGCCAACAAGCAGTGCAACCGAAGGTGGAAATCAACCAAGGACTTATGAAATTATATGTAATCTTCCTCAGGCAGGTCAGTATCCCCTTTGTCCAGATGATCGTGTTTTGTCATGCCGAGCTATTGATATGTGCTACTGTTTTGCAACACCGTTTAAGTATAGCTACTATTTTCCTATCTTTTCATATACAGGACAATGAATATTATATCAGGGGAACTGCACAATGTGGACCCATGTTGAGTCATCTCTATTGCCTCATGTGTTTGCTGCAAATGTGTCAGCATCAATTGCAAGATGAGGCAGCTAGCTAGTTGTGGAGTTGCCAACATGCTCAAAGTGCTCGCAACATTGAGAAGAAACAAGCATGCCCGGAAAATTAATGCGTGCGCAGGGAGGCCCTTTGCTCAGAGAAGCATCGACCGATTTTCTTTATTTCCACACCTTCTCACAGTTTTGTATATTGGTTATAGTATGGTGAATCATTGAGATGCAAAGACATGCTGAACTTTTGTTCTTCTAAATGCTAGTTTAATGAGAGTGTCTTCATCCAGTACCGCATCTAAAATTTGGTGGATGCACACAGAGAAAATAAATCTCCTTAATTTACTCCATAACCACCCTATTAAATAGGCCTAGTAACAAACCAGGCGCATGCAGTGGCCGGCGGGCACATGCATCCTGCATGCATGGCCATTCATGCAGCAACTAAAAAGAAGAGAGCGGTTCTTGGGAAAAAGCGAGTAGTTACTGCAGCGGGCCTTATAAACAGGAACAACTCGCGCTCCCGCTTCCGTCTCCCCACCCAATTCCCCCCGCTCCCCAATCTTACTCACTCGTCCAGAAAACCCCACTCACCTTCTTCCTCACTCGTACAGAAAACGCCTGCTCCTCTTCTTCCACTCCTATAGAAATCCCCGGCCCTCCTTCTTCCCCACTCGCACTGCCACTAGGCTCGTCTCTAGATACTCTTCTCAAACCCGTGATCTCGGCGCGACGCCCACAAGGAAAATGGAGTCGGCTGGCCCCAGCGCCAAGAAGATGAGGCTCCCACCAGCGGCGACGCCGGTTGTAGACCCCGCACCCGGTAGCGTGGGGAGAAGCGGCGAGCCCCCCCACCCGGATCTGAGGAACCGGTAGAATCTCTGGTGGACCGCATCAGCGATCTCCCGGATGTCATCCTTGAGGAGATCATCTCGCTTCTCCCCACCAAGCATTGCTGCCGTACATAAGTCCACTCAACTTGGTGGCACCCTCTATGGCGCACCGCGCCCCTCAATCTCGACTGTCGTCAGATATCTGTCCTTCCTGAATTTGATCTCATCAGATCCATCGTCTCTTCTCACCAACAGGGCCCCGTTCAATGCCTCTGCATCCCGACAAGCTACCCGTCAAGGTGGACGCTTGGCTGACATCCCCTGAATTCGAAAAACTCTAGCAGTTTGAGTTCTACCATTACCACGAAAGTTTCATACCACGAACATACCAAGAATTCATGCCCACACCACCATTGTCCATATCGCGGTTTTCCTCCTCTCTCCACACGGCCACCTTCGCCCGGTGCCATCTACCAGACGATCTGGTACAAATGCTTCGACTCCCACTGCTAAAAAACCTATCGCTTGTGGTGGTTTATCTGTCGGAGGCCTCACTGCACAACATCATCCACTCCAATTGCCCTGCCATGGAGCGCTTGCTGATTGTTTTGGGAATAGAAATCGGTATCAGTTGTCTCCAAATAAAGTCGCCTCACCTTAAAAGCATTGGAATTTGTTTTGAAGGACAAGAGCTCATCATCGAAGATACCCCTTCACTTGAAAGGTTGCTCCTTGATAATTGTTATACACCTTCAGAAATAACTGTCGTCTCTGCGCCCAAACTAGAGTCCTTGGGTGTAATTCTTGACCCGTTTAATAATCACAAAGAATTGGTGTTTGGCTCCTCACCTTTTTAGGTACCGTATATTATCATCTACACATAAGTAATCATATGCTCCATTTTTCATTTGTGCGTATAAGTTTTATATCATCTTGGAGTACACTTTGGATACTAATATTAATTTATATGCTTAATGAAGAGTCCGTCCATTGATAGCCTATCAATGCTGCTGGATTCTGTCAAGATCATATATATCAGAATGTATAGTTTTGATCTGGACATAATTATTGGCTTGCTGCGATGCATTCGATCTCTGGAGAATTTATACATAGAGGTGATGATTTCATGCACATTTAAAGCCCGTATATATTGTACTAGAATTAACTGTTCAGCTGTCGTTTTTTCGACATACTCTTTTTTCAGACTTTAACTGTTTTCAATCTTCATGTCTACTTAGGCAGAACCACATGGAGAATAACATATAACCAATCGTTGGCGTAATAAGCACAAGGATTTTCTCAGTTCTCATGACATCCGTTTGAGGACAATATAGATGGGACGATATGCATCCAACCAGGCAAACAGAAGCTTTGTCACATTCTTCCTGTTGAATGTGAGGTTACTATTGTCCATGAGGCTTAATTTTTGCAGCAAGAGATTTCTCACGGATGAACATGTTGAACAGCAAAAAAAAGAAATTTCAGTTGGACAAATGGGGTTCTAAACGTGCTCGTCTTTTATTTACAACAAGTTGTAGACATCCTAAAATAATTTTTTTTGCACAGGATGTTGATTTTATGGATCAGATCGATCCATTTGTTTGTGACTGCAAAAAAGAGTGGTTGGGTTAGATGTTACTGTCATGTTCAATCTGGGTTTTGTCTAAAAATTTGATGAACAATTAATCCTTGGACTTTTTGTACCATTTGTATGCTTGACTTGCATGTTGTTGCCCTCGTACTACCCTCCACCTGCCACTACACTGCCGCATCTTCCATGGCTGCTGTTCGTTCCCGTCCGAGGGCTTGACGTCGTTCTCCGCCTTGGTTAGCTTGCTGTGCTCGCCGCCGTCTGGTGTTGTCAACATGGTCAACAAACAAGAGGAATCAGGAGATGACTGTACGTGGAGAGGCTGACAGTAGGAACCCACCAGGGTCATTGCATTTCGCAAGCAGGTGCCTCGTTATTACAAGCCAAAACAATACTTCCTCCTAATTGTTTGACAACTAGGTTCCATGCCATTGTCAATGTAGTCAATAAACTAGAAAATTACACAACGAGCGGATAACACCAGGGAGCCAACAGCTCGCCCAGTTGTTTTTCAGTTTCAGAGACGGAGCTCAACTGCGCATTGTGCGGGGGCTGTGGCCCGTCTAGCCCACGCTTACGCTTTTATTAAGCACATGACGAGCCCAGTTGATATTTATTTTCTTTCTGAAATTGGCTATCCCAGTTCTTTTTTTTTGGAGAATACCAAAATCGAGGCCTACTTGCTTTTCTCAGACCTGCTGGGCTGCAAATCTTTCAAGAGGAGGAGGGATAAGAAATGGGCTTCCCTAGAAAATGGGCTATAAATTGTAAGAAATGGGCTGTAAATTTTTAAACCAAAGCCAGCTGGCAATTGCATTAAAATATCATTTTTTTCAGGATTTCTCTACTCTCTACTCTTATAAAAACCAAAGCCAACTGGCAATTACATTAAAATATCATCTTTTCACCCACAAGATAAACTACTCATACAAATGCATTTTCATGTTCCGTGCAACGAACGGGCATCTTGCTAGTTAAGATTCTAAATTTCATTCATTTTTTTGCGGAGAATTGTTATTTTAATTTTATTTTGATATAATTTTTTGAAAACTATTTTTAACGTGACTCGCAATTTCGTGATTAAAAGAGTTCGGACCCCACCTAAATATGCAAAATTTCATTGAATTTTTTAGCAGTGCCCAGAATATATGGTCTGTAATGCTAATAAAAAGAATATGGGCTTCAAATATCCTTAAGAATTAGCAAATGGGCTGTAAATTATTGAAAATAATGGCTAATGGGTTGTATGCTGTTTTTCACAGATTTGGACGCTGACTTCTGGGCCTACTAGGTTGACGATGATGCTGTCCTAATTTTTTTTGACGCAACCGCAAGGCTTTGTCAACTTAGTCAACACACAGCAGTGATTGTTGGATGTCCATCCAACGGCCGTCGTGCTTCTTCAATCTCTGATCTTCCTGCTCCAGCCGCCCAAACCAACGCCGGCAGGACTGCCTGCTCCATCCTCCCGTGGCTGGTTCTGCTGCCGCAAGGCCATCCCTCTAACCACCCACACATCCTGTTATTTTCTGGCGACGTCAGCCTCACCCCGCAGCTGACCAATCAGCGTTTGTTCTCCCCTCAGCATGGGCATCCGCTTCGGTGGCTTCGCCGGCTCTGGGTGGTTCTCTTCCTGGGCCCCGCCCTCGTGCACCGCTTTTGTCCTCTCGGCGCGGCGAGGTCAACATGGTTAACAAACAACAGCCATCGGAAGAGGCTGACAGTAGGGGCCTACACAGGAAAATGCCACCTTATTACGTGCAAAATAACGATTCCTCCACCTGATAGCTAGGACCCACCAGAAGGGTTTCTGTATTTTGCGAAAAAACGTTCCCCCCGCTGTCAGCTCGGATCCACCGGAAATGCCTCCTTATTACGCACAAAAAAAATGAATACTCCCCCTGCTAGCTAGGACTCACCTTGGTGGGAGGCTTACTTGTGGGCCTACTAAGTTTACGGGGACGGAGGGCTTTGTCAACTTAGTCAATATGAACGACTCTAGCTCCAGTGACCGTACGATGTCCATCCAACGGCCATAGTGCTTCTTCAACCTCTGGTCTTCGTGCTCCAGCCGCCCAAAGCATCGCCGGTCGTGCCGCATGCTCCTACCTCCCGTGGTCGGCTGTGATGCCGTGGAGGCCTCACCGCCCCCTACTACTCCCACCGCTGGCCAGGCCATTCCTCTACTCACCCGCACCCCCTGTTATTTTGCGGCGACGACAGCCTCACCCTCGTACTCCTCTTCGCGTGGGCATCCACTATTGCGTCTTCCCCCGGCTCCGCGTCGTCCCCTTCCTAGGCCTCGCCGTCGTCCACCGCCGTGGTGCTCTCGGCACGGCGTGGTCAATGTGGTCAACGATCGACGTCCATCGAAAGAGTACTGTGCGTGGAGAGGCTGACAGCTGGGTCCACGGCGGCCGCAAGGAAGTGCCTCCTTATTACACGCAAAATAATTATTCCTCCACCTGACAGCGGAGACCACCGGACGGGCCACCGTATTTCGCGAAAAAAACGTTTCCCCCTGACTGCTGGGACCCACCAGCTACGTCTTCGCACGCAAGGAAGTGCGTCCGGGCAAAAAAAAACGATTCGCCCCCCTGACTGCTGGGACCCACCAGCTACATCTTCGCACGCAAGGAAGTGCGTCTGGGCAAGAAAAAAACAAAACGATTCGCCCCCGTGGCTGCTGGGACCCACCAGCTATATCTTCGCAGGCAAGGAAGTGACTGATAGTCGGGACCCACCTGGTCAAAGCATACGTAGCATTGTCATTCTGGTCGCGAACGTGTACGTACATACTGGTCAATGTAGAGGCGCGCACGTGTCATAGTAGAGGCACGTAGTAGAGGCGCGCACGTAGCATGTACACGTACGTACAGTGGCGAGGATGCAATAAAGAAAATACGGCCATGTACGTACATACGGGCAGGGTCTCGAACGCCTACTCGCGCATACGTACATGGCTGGGTTAGAACGGAGAAACAAAGTCGTCGTCGTGTTCATGGGCAGGTAACGGAATGCGTCGTGTTCATGGGGAGGCAATGGAATGCATCGTGTTCATCGGGAGGCAACGGAACGCGTGGGAGCCAACCGGCTTGGACGGAACACACGATGGAAACGAGGCCTGGCGTACCGCAGAACGGAGGAAACGGCCTTGTGTTCGACCGGCCACGTTCGGAACAGGGTCCTATTGATCGGGAGGGGTGGGGCGTACCGCAAAACGGAGGAAACGGACCTCCTACGGTCGAAACGGGGGTCCTGTTGATCCGAAGGGGTGTGGCGTATCGCAAAACAGAGGAAACGGACCTCCTACGGTCGAAACGGGGGTCCTGTTGATCGGGAGGGGTGTGGCGTACCGCAAAACGGACGAAACAGACTTGTGTTGGAGCGCTACGGTCGAAACGGGGGTCCTATTCATCAGGAGGGGTGTGGCGTACCGTAAAACGGGACTCCACGGGATACTGTTCATCTCCACCGTCGACCTCCTCCAGCCTCCACGGACTCCTGTTCATCCAGCCTCCACCGTGCGCTACTCCACCGGCTACTGTTCAACCACACCTCCACCGTCTACTGTTCATCCAGCCCTCCACCATCTACTGTTCATCCAGCCCTCCACACCA
>NC_057803.1:642801218-642816401 GCF_018294505.1 Triticum aestivum | reverse complement strand
TGTTCATCCAATCGATCGGCTTCAGTTAGCAGCAGTAGCGAAGGAATCGCTCCATCGGGTTCAGTTAACAGCCATCGATCGATCGCTCGTGTTTAGTAACGCGTAGCCTGCAGTGCAATTGCTCGGGTTCAGTTAGAGCCCAACGCCTCGCTCGGGTTCAGTTAGAGCCAATGCCTCACACGTGTACGAGAGAAACGCGCATCGCTCGGCCCTCGACCTCCCACCGTAACCGGCAACTCCCCGAAATTTTCCTCCACCTCGCTTCTACCATGGGTTTTTCTGTCATGGACGGCCCAAAGAATGTCATGCAGCTGCGTCTCCGGCCCACCCAGGACGAAAAGCCCATTTTCTATCATGATTTTTTTTCATAGAAGTAGGAGCCCACCACATCTATGATGATACCGGGTTTTGTCACAATTATCGTCATAGGAGTGTCATATGTATGACAGAAAAAAATTCGTTCGGCCCAAAATGTCACGGATGTGTCTTTTTTTGTAGTGAGAACCAACTTAGAATTCCCTTGGGCTTGCCTTGCCCACCAACATATTTACTATTAAACGGGAGTCTGCCATTTGTCCTCATGATGTGTCAACCATCACCCTCCTCCCCGCACAATGGGAAAAATCAAAGCTGGGTCAACCCAACTTCTCACACGCGCTACACGATCCCTCTCGTGGCGTTTTGCACTTCCCACTTCATGCGAAAATTGCTTCTTCTCTTTCAAGCAATGTTAGACCTACATACAATTCCTATGTAATTAATCTTATGTGCTGATGTGTAGAATATTAATTGGGCCAGAAATAGTAGCAGCGCACCCCTCCCATGATTTAATGCGGGGCGGGTGGGAGGAGAGAATTTATGGTTGTTTTTGTAACACCTCACAACTCCCCGATGCACTAATTCGCTGTTCCAAGGACAAGCCCCCATAGACACCTTCCTATCACCATCTCCTCCCTAGAACTGGCACATGATACACCCATGTCGCTGGAGAAGCATAAGGGGAGCGGGGCACGGAAGCTCTGTCATATGTTTTCAGGGGAAGGAAGGTTTTGTTGTTCGTTCCTCTCACCATAGTGCAAATGACTAATGAGTTAGTCATGGGATGATGTATTACGAAACGAGTAAAGAGACTTGCCGATAACGAGATTGAACTAGGTATGAAGATATCGACGACCGAATCTCGGGAAAGTAACATATTGATGGACAAAGGGAATAATGTATGTTGTCATTATGGTTCAACCGATAAAGAGGTAGTCAATATGAGCATCCAGGTTCCGCTATTGTTTATTGATCGGAGAGGTGTCTCAGTCATGTGTACATAGTTCTCGAAACCATAGGGTCCGCACTCTTAACGTTCCATGACGATATAGTATTATATGAGTTATTTGATTTGGTGACCGAATGTTGTTCGGAGTCCCGGATGAGATCATGGACATAACGAGGAGTCTCTAAATGGTTGAGAAGTAAATATCGATATATAGGATGATGGTATTCGTACACCGAAAGTGTTCCGGAGGGTATCGGTTACTTACTGGGTCACCGGAAAGAAGTTTCGGGCACCCTCGGCAAAGATATGCGCTTAATGGGCCAAGGGAGGGACAAACCAGCCCATAAGGGGCTGGTGCGCCCCTCCACCAGGCCGGCCAGCCCTAGGGAAGGAAAAGGGGGAGGGCAAGTCCCTCCTTCCTTCCCCTCCTCAAGGGAGAAAGGAACGGGGGGCGCAACCTCCCCCTTCCTTCCCCTGGTGCCTATACAAGGAAGGGAGGGTGAACTAGGGTAGGAGCCCAAGTATGATTCGGATCCTACTTGGGGGGGCCCTGGCTGCCTCTCCTCCACTCCCACCTATATATATATATGTGGGCAGGGGTGCCTAGAACACACACAACAACATCTGTTAGCCGTACGTGTGCGGCGCCCCCCTCCACAGATTACACCCTCAGTCATATTCTCGCGGTGCTTAGGCGAAGCCCTGCACAGATCATTTCACCATCACCGTCACCGCGCCGTCGTGCTGACGGAACTCATCTACTTCCTTGACACTTTGCTGGATCAAGAATTCGAGGGACGTCATCGAGCTAAACGTGTGCAGAACTCGGAGGTGTCGTACGTTCGGTACTTGATCGGTCAAAATGAGAAGAAGTTCGACTACATCAACCATGTTGTCAAACGCTGACGCTTTCGGTCCACAAGGGTACGTAGACACACTCTCCCCCCTCTCGTTGCTATGCATCTCCTAGATAGATCTTGCGTGAGCATAGAATTTTTTTTGAAAATCCATGCTACGTTCTTCCCACTGTACCTGCACCATGACGGGACCCGCACCGCGTAAGACGACAACTCCAAGATGTCTGGCGTCTTGCACCGGCACCGCCACCTCACCAAAGCATGCCCTCCCCACGACTGTCAATGCATGTCTGCATCAGAGCTATCGTCAGCCACCGACCCTCTCCCGATGGTGCGGACCTCATGTGCAAGCAGCATTTTGAGCCTCCAACATACATCGTGTCAGAGACATCAATAGCCGTTGCGGGAAAATAAATGCCTACGGGCCTATGGAATTGGGAGATGGAGCATTCGGCGATAGTGAGGCAGCAATCCTTAGGCCAACTATAATGCGCCGACAGAAATGGACATAGAATTAGTCCGCTTTTATCCGTTTGGATCACTGCGAGTAGGCGTGTCTGCATGTGTCCGTGGGCGTATAGGGGCGCGGATATGATAAGTATGGTTGTAGATGCTCTTAGGTCATTAATTCCGCTAGTTAAATGCGGATATGGTGCTACCTCACCTACCCCGTGTCGTGATTTTGTCACAGCAGATGCCCTTGCAAAAGGACTTAGGTGTGGAGCCATCGCAACGTAAGTTAGCTTAAAGGGGTTGAACGGGACGAGAGATACTGGTTTACCCATGTTCGGGACCTCACCGACGAGGTAAAAGCCTACTTCCTGCTTTGTGTTATATTGATTGAGTGTCGATTACAAGGGAGCGGAATCGCTTAACCTAGCCCTCGATGGATTGTAACCTAAGATTACCCGCCATAGGGTCTCGCCTTTATATACACAGGTCGAGGCCCTGGCTTTCAAGAGTCCAAGTCGGATCACACAACGTGACCGACCCGGGTTTTAAGTCGCCTTGCCTTGTTAGGCAAGTCACCATCGGGCGGCTCACACCTCCTGGTTATGACGCCATGTCTAGGTCTTTGGCCTTCAATAGGCCCGCTTTGTAAGCTGCCTCCAGTCTTCATGTCTTATTTTCTTGGGCCTTCTTTAGGCTTTCACTTATGAATCATCAATAGTGTAACCGGTCCCTCCTGGGTGGGTCACATCGTGGGGTTATATCCCCAACACTGGGGAAGGCATGTAGTAGCAAATAATGGAGGTTGCCCATATATATGTCTTCCTACTTCTATTGTGTTGCTAACTTTGCAATCTATTATCATGTGATTTGTCTTCGTATACTTGGTTTTGAAGACTTACTAATAGAAATGGAAGGCTTTGGGAATTCTTTTGACAACACCCGGTGAAACTCGAGCTACCAGAATCGAGATCATGGTTTCATCTAGCACATCTAATCGGCCACTTCGTTAGTGAGATCTACTCTTCTGATGCCAGCAAGACATTCTTGAGTGACTTTTCTATCTTCAGTACGTCGTTGTTCTTATTGTCAAGCAACAAGTAAAAATATCAAGGCATTATTGGCCCAAACCCGACCTTTTTTGGGCGAGGTGTGACTAGAAAAGATTGATGTATCTGGCTTGATTGGTAGTACTTGTACGGCATGCACATCAGCCCTGATCGTATAACGACTTGGTTAGACCAAAGTCCGAACCAAACAAGGCCGATTGTTGATTCTAACATGTATTTTGTACAGTGGTGCGTCCCACTCCCAAGCTTCGTGTAGATGCTGATTTGAATGAAAATGGACCATTGTTGTACTCAAACGCATTTGATATGTTGTGGCTGACACTGGTATGTTGTTTGGGCGACTTAGTCATGTTGGAGGAGGGGCATGGTGCGCTTACCGACGCCGGTGTTGTGGGCGATTGAGTTGTGTTGGAGGAGGGGTGTGATGGGCATGCACATGCACTTGGCAGGCTGCTAGCACGACCAGCTAGCTGTGTGAGCTTGCCTGGTTGGTACATCAACAGTGAGCTTGCGAGCTTTGCTTCACGGCGAAAGTACGAGTGAGTGTGTGGTGTTGGACAGGCTTGAACATTTCATATTTTCTTACATGTGATGTTTCTATGATACTGTAGGTTTCCTCTGGAATATGGATAATTTTAACATGGCTGCTAAACGAGAAGAACATACAAACATTGTAACAGACATAAGATTCAGACAGAATTCGACTCAGTTGGCTACATCATTTTCTGATGGAACTGTTCGACTATGGAACGCGATTGAAGTATTTTCTTCTACTTTTTCTATATGTGTTTCTCATTAGTAATTCTTATTTTCCTTATTTGCTGCTGCAAGTTCTGGCTTTTTTGGTGCATTTCACGGCCTACTATTAAAACTGGAATGTAAACTTTTGCTCTTTGATTGGGGCAAGAGATCATTGCAAACTTGAGTTACTCTCCTATGCATGTTACTGGACCTTTGCATTCAGATGTGGATGCATCAGATTTAGTAAGATAATATATAGGAGGCACATAGATAACCTGTTGACATGTGAGTTTGTCTAGTCCATTAATGTGGTCGTAAGCTATTACATGTTTACACCAAAAATCCCAAATATTTGCACTGCATATTTCAGTTAGATATGGGCATACACAAGTGACAGTCTTGCAAATAAGATGATGCTCTTCAATTTTTTAGTGTAAAAGGGGAACATCATTACCTCTTTTTTAGCAAGTGTCTAGCTTTTCGAGCTCCATAGAAAACTGATCTCTTATATTTAAAGAGCCCAATTGAAGATATAATTAAGCCTCACTGTACATTTAGTTCCAATATTTGATTGTTCAATGCAATCTGTAATAATATTGTATCAGGCCATCATTTGTAGTGGTTGTCACGTAACAAAATTGCATGTCAAGTATTGTTGATGATTATGGAGTCTAATGGGTTAAAGTTCATGAGAAGCTAAAATGGTCTCTTCGTTGAGCAGACAGAAATTGATGATGGATTTAGTTTTATTTGTTTATTACTGTGTGATCCAATAACTGTGTTCTTTTGTTGGTTGTCTTTTTTGGATACACATGATTGTTGATTGGATATAGACAAGTTTAGTCAGACTGAGCTTGAACATGTTGGTTTAGCATACAGTTGGTTGATACAATTGTAGGAAACCAAACTTGAAGCATTAATTCGCTAATCATGTGCACATATTGATGACATGACTGGTTTTATATTGACTTATGTTTCACTTGACCATGTTAGTATTGACTGCCTGATACCTAAATCCCTCATTTTTTCAGCGGACCGGCGCATTACAAACATTTCTTGGGCATTCCTCCCATGTGACATCAGTAGATTTCCACCCGATATTAACATAGATTCTATGCTAATGTGACAACAATGGAGAGCTCCGGTTCTAGACAGTTGGTGAAAGTGCAGCTTCAAGACCCCCTCCTACTGCGTCTACTACAACGTCAGCGTTGGTCCGCTAACCGTCTTGCTCTTTGCCCAGGAAGAGGGACTCCCAGCAAGCATGACGCCAATGCGAAGAACAAGGCAGGGAAGGATAAGGTAATGTGTCCTGTCCTAGAAACAGGATGCCGCTTGCAAAATTGCTTAGCACAATTAGTCTCGTTCCACTATGTCCACCTGCTTCGCAAAGCAGTTTGTGAACCTATTAGCTTCTGTGATCAGCTCCATTCTAATTTAGTAGCTATGCTATGACACCCCTATCTGTACGGGATTCGGACGCCCCAGACATTGTTTCGGGTCTGGTGATCACCGATATGGTGCACCAAGTTTAAGTGGAATACAAGATATTCCTTTCAAAAAAGAAAAAAAGCAGTACATGCAGAGGCCATACCGACAGCCGTTGCAGTTGTTGACTCGAATGCACTCGCATGTGTTTGACTCAATACAGCATGCCGATGGATCGAGGGTGACACGTACCCATGCCTATCAGCAAGATGGAAAACTGCACCACTTAATCCGTGCATCGCTGAGGTATGTGACTTTTCCATTGTTATGCCCCCTTTTGCATCTACCGATCAAGAAGGACTCGGCCGTCATCACGTGTGTGCGCGCGTGCAGTTTCTTTAACACAGTACAGATACATACCCTTATACATACACATACACACTCATCCCTATGAATGCATACACACACTTCAGTCCTATGAAAATCTTCATTAGACTGAACTGGCACATTATCTTGAGATTGACGAAATCGCTACAGATGCGTTTGTAGTAGATGAAATATCTCCTCTCACTAAATGCACGTTGGCAGAAGGCCTGAAATAAAAAATACAAGCACCGGTGACTTATACCCTGGTGGACTGGAGATACCACTATCCTCCTAACCATCCAACCACAGGTTGGTTTGATATTTAGGCTTGTTTGGTTAACTACATTTTGTTTGGTTGTGTGCAACAAATGTTGGGCCTGCATGGCATGCTGCTCAAAACACCGTCGGGCCTAGCTGACGATGAATGCTCAAATCGGCCGTTCTCTAGAGCCAGGCCGGAGAGCGCACATGGGTGGCTCTGGCGGTACGTGTGTGTATGTTGTTTGTAGATATTTTCCTTTCATCACCTCCTGAGTATTCTTCACTTAACATGTTCTCTTCTACACATTCAAGCGACCCCATCATAGTTTTGTTCACTATACATGTTGAATTTTGTGTCCATGTTTGAAGTCTTTTTGTGCGAAATTCGACAAATTCATGGCCCATGGTCGCCCGTTTCAAATTTCCTGTTGATCAGTAGCTTCATCTCACTGTTCGATACGCCTTTCGTGTTGTACGTTATTTGTTTCACAAATCGTGGATGAGTAGATCTACATGTCACTACTATACTTTAATATGCATGTCACGCTCCTAATATCCTTCACCTCTAATCTTGTTCACTAGTCTTTTCTAATCTACACAACCTTCAATTTTTTTACTTAATGGGCCTATAAATATTTAACTAAGAATATTCGAATGGTACAATCACTGGGGATTCTTTCGAAGTAGGCTATGTGATGACAATTAATGCACGATTATATGTTTCAAACTATTTCTTTCAAATGAGGCTAGTTGGTAATTCATTACACACTCATCTATTTCGAGTTGAATTCCCTCTAACAAAAGAAGGCCCTTTCAGGGACTTGGTTGCGTTGCTAGACCATTCCTCTAACTAAACAAACTAATCCCTCCAACAAAGAACTGATAGGTTGCGGCAGTTTGCAGCACATGTTACTCAACATGAGCCTTCGCATTAGCTACAATAGTCAAATTACAATGTCCCCAGATCAACTACATAAGCAAACACTTTACAGATTGGATAGAGAGTTTAGCTGCCTGTCCACCCGCGAAATGGATTACAGGGGGGAGGTATCCTCAAGTTCATGTACACATGAAGATTTGTGCCTAACACAATGTTCCTAACACCTTCCAATCCCACAACGTATTTACCAAAACACACACAATCTTGCATGCACATCATGAAGTCGTACATAAAGGAAGGGGGAGATGGTGCTACTTCCAATAGTGTTTGTAGTTGCACTTGGAGCATGAAAAGCTTGGTTAGAAGCACTGACACCTATAGTACCCAGCAAGCATAGTGGTCTGGTGTATGACTCAATGATTGTGGTGCCGCATCATGGAGGATTGATGTATGAATCAATGATTGTGGTACTTCTATTGCCCATGAATTATAGTAATTCTCTGCAAAATTTAATGGGTTGCCACGGGACAATCATGTAGGGCTTTCAACATAACTAAATGATCTTGGATATTGCTAGTGTGCTACAATAATCTATGTGTGTGTGTGTGCACGCGTGCGCGATGATATGAAATAGCTGTCAATCATACTAGGGTATGCAATAAGAATTCTTACGTCATATTTATGTGGTGACATTAGTTCTCCTTCATGTTTTTGTTGAGGAGGAGAGGGTCATTAATTAGGCAATGTTCTCAAAGCTTTGCAATGGGTTTTTGTCCTCCCCCCTACCCACTCCATTCTTGGTGTGCAAGAGCTGGACAGTGGCGGATGTCAACTTTCTACAGAAGGAGGCTGGATCAGATAGAGTAGGGAGCGTAGTAGGCGGGCGGTGGCCTCGATGGTCCTCCTTGGTGTTTTGGACTTGCTAGTAGGAAAATGCTTATTGGTGAGGTCAATCAAGTGACGGGAAGGCTCAAAGACTCAACACTGGTAATCCAGCCAAATACTAGTGGCGAATGTAAAATTAACTCCCATCACTAGAATTACGTTATCAGTGACGGTCCCATTGTTCCACCTATCGTTGATACTTGTCAGTTAAACCCTGTTGGTAGTGTAGGTTCAGTTTCGTCTGAAATAAGGCCGTGTAGCGTGAGTCTGTTCACGACTTGGCCCGTACATTTTGATTTCCTAGAGTTTAGGGGATCGCTAGGACTCCGTCGTTGGATTGCACGGCAGTAGTGGGTTGTGGCGATCAAGTAGGATTGCGGGCGAGGGACGTTGGGAGGGCAGCGTCCACAACTCGATCGTGATCTGTTTTAGTAGCTGGTTTACAGGGTTATTAGTGTTCCTTGTAACCTCTGCATAAGTAAGAGAAGAAACAGAAAAAGCAGCACGTTCTTACGCTGCACAAAATCCTCTCTCGAGCTCTGTTCTTCGTGTTCTTCAGAGTTCATATGAGCTGAGCCGGCCGTTGTGCTAACATTTGGCATCAGAGCCTCGTTTTTCGACGTCCTGTGCACGATGGTCGGCAGCGACAGAGGAGGGGATGGAAGGGCGGATGGCGGTGAAGGTGGACAGCACCACAGCAGGGCGCCGTCAGTCGCGCGCCCGGTGCCGGCACGAGAACCAAGCCGGGGACATAGCAGGACACGACGCAGCGGCAACGGCATCGAGATCGTCATCCACAAACGAGTCGTGCAAGGAGGCGGCGCCGGGACGATCGTCTACACCATGCTCACCATCACCAACTACATCGATTGGTCTTTAATCATGAGGATCAACCTACGTGCCCAAGGTCTCTGGGAGGCCATGTCGGGCATGGGCGTGCCCGGCGACCGCGACGACATGGCCGCTATGTCAGCGCTATTGCGGGCCGTGCCACCGGAGATGATTCCAGTCCTCGCCATCAAGGAAACCGCGCAGGAGGCGTGGGAAGCCGTCAGGATGATGCGCATGGGGGTGAGCCGCGTTCGCGAGGCGACCGCGCAGATCGCCTTCAAGGAGGGCGAAACCCTCGACGCGTTTGGCCTGTGGATCACCGCACTCGTCAACAACGTGCGCTCCCTCGGGGATATCATCGACAAGGTGAAGGTGGTCCAGAAGATCCTCAGGGAGGTGCCAAGCTAGTATGCCTAGATCGTGTGTTCCATCGACACTCTGCTCGATCTGAACGATCTGTCAATCAAGGAACTGATCGGGCGACTGCGATCCTCAGTCGAGCGGTGTTCAATCACCACAACGAACCTTGCCGGCGGGGAGCTGCTTCTCACGGAGAAGGAGTGGCTGGCCCGAGGCAAGCAACGCGAGCAGTGGCAAGGCTCTGGCTCGAACGGCGGCAAGGGCAAGCAAAAGGGGAAGTCACAGAGACGAGGCCGTGACAACGACCGTCGCGACTCCGGCGGCAAACGCGACATGTCGCAGTTAAAATGTTATAACTGCAACAAGTACGCCGGCCACTTCTCCAGGGACTGCACGGAGCCGTGTCGCGAGCGCAAGGGCCAGCAGGCCAATGTGGCCAAGACTGACGAAGATGAACCTGCCCTGCACCTGTTGAGGGCATGTACTCTTCGCGATGATGACGACGGGCCCGCACTTCTAGCGGCAACAGCGGTGTCTGTCGACGAGGGACAGATGCTGCAGATGACGCAGACCGAGGCCGTGGCCATAGTGGTCACCGGCCTCGCCGAGCGCGTCGAGCTGGTCAAGGAGCACGTCCACCTCACCAAGGAGACGCAACGCGACGACACCTGGATCATTGACACCGGCGCCAGCAACCATATGACAGGTTGTGCGTCCATCTTCGCCGAGCTGGACACCGGCGTCACGGGCACGGTGAAATTCGGCGACGCCTCTGTTGTCGAGATCAAGGGCGAGGAACGGTCTTGTTCTCTTACCAGAACGGCGAGCATCGGGCACTCACCGATGTCTACTACATACCTCGTCTCTGCAGCAACATCGTCAGCCTTGGTCAGCTGGACGAGAACAGTTGCGACGTCCACATCCACGGTGGTCTCCTTCGTATCCGGGATCGCCAGAACCGCCTACTGGCCCGAGTGCCACCGGCAAGCAACATGCTGTATGTGGACACGCTGGAGATCACGCAGCCGGTATGCCTCGCCGCACGCCACGGCGAGGACGCATGGAGGTGGCACGCCAGGTACGGACACATGAACTTCGACGCACTCCGCAGGCTGGCGAGCCGCGGCATGGTGCGCGGTCTGCCGTCCATCGAGCATGTTGAGAAGCTCTGTGGCAGCTGCCTGGCAGGGAAGCAACATCGAACACCTTTCCCGCAAGCCGCCAAGTACCGCGCTGAGGGCCTGCTTATTCTTGTACATGGAGATCTTTGCGGGCCAATTGCGCCGGCAACACCCGCCGGCAAGAAGTACTTCCTGCTCCTCGTCGACGATCAGAGCCACTACATGTGGCTCACCTTGCTCAGTACCAAGGATGAGGGGGCGAACGCGATCAAGCACTTCAAGGCGCACGCAGAGGTCGAGACAGGGCGCAAGCTTCGAGTTCTCCGCACGGACCGTGGCGGCGAGTTCAACTCGATCACCTTCAACACCTACTGCGCCGACGAGGGAGTGGGGCGCCAGCTCACCGTGCCATACTCATCGCAGCAGAACGGGGTGGTGGAACGCCGGAACCAGACCATCATTACTATGGCGTGCAGCATCATGAAGACCAGGGGCGTGCCGGCGAGGTTCTAGGGCGAGGCGGTGAGCACCGCGGTGTAAGCGAAGAGCGTCGACGGCAAGACACCACATTAGGTATGGCACGGACGGAAACCAGAGATGAGCTACTTGCGTGTGTTGCACATGTGAAGGTCGTGAAGCCGCACCCCGACAAGCTGGATGACCGGAGCACACCGATGGTTTTCTTCGTGTACGAGCCAGGTTCGGCCGCCTACCGAGTGTATGATCCGGCTCGGCAATGCATCCACATCACGAGGGACGTGGTGTTCGATGAGGAGGCAAGCTGGAACTGGACGGAGCCGGGTGTGGTGGTCGATTCGAGCGCATTCACCGTCGACTACTACACGCACACGGTGGCGCGGGCATCGCCACACGCGGCAAGCCCTGCCGCGACGGGGAGCGGGCAGCAGAACTCTGCCTCATCACCGGTGCAAGTTGAACCTAAACCTGAACCTGCATCGGATGCTCCAGCTCCTTCACCTCCACCACGCGCTTCGTCACCAGAGGCAGCAGAGCCTCTGCCACTGCCTCGCCACTCCATGACGACGCGATCACGCAACGGCATCGTGCAACTGAAGTCCTACGAGGATTACGTGATGGTGCACGAGGACGACCTCGACTATGTGATGGTCGAGGAAGAGGAGCTCAACCTTAGGTCCATTGATGAGCCACACTCTTTCGCCGAGGCCGAGCAAGATGCGAGCTGGAGGCGCGCCATGGATGAGGAGATGGCGTCCATCATTGACAACAAAACATGGCGCCTTGTTGATCTGCCTGCAGGTTCTCGCCCGATCGGACTCAAGTGGGTCTACAAGCTGAAACGAGACGCCAATGGCGACGTGCACAAGTACAAGGCGAGGCTCGTCGCGAAGGGCTATGTCCAGACGCAGGGAGTGGACTTCAAGGAGGTGTTCGCTCCTGTATCTCGCCTTGAGTCTGTCCGTCTGCTCCTCACTCTCGCAGCACAAGAAGGGTGGTCAGTCCATCACATGGACGTGAAGAGCGCCTTCCTCAACAGCGAGCTGAAGGAGGAGGTGTACGTGGAGCAGCCGCCTGGTTTTGCTGTCGTCGGATAAGAACATAAGGTACTGCGCCTCGACAAGGTGCTGTACGGACTACGTCAGGCACCACGAGCATGGTACTCCAAGCTTGACAGCTGCCTGTTGTCGCTCCGCTTCAGCAGAAGCGAGTCTGAACATGCCATCTATGGGTGTGGCACGGGCACGGCGAGGCTGCTGGTCGGCGTGTACATCGACGACCTCGTCATCACTGGCAACGACAAGCTGGAGATCACACACTTCAAGGAGGAGATGAAGAAGCTCTTCCACATGAGCGATCTGGGACTACTCAGTTTCTATCTTGGCATAGAGGTCAAGCAGGAGGTGGACGGCATCACGCTTAGCCAGGCCGCGTATGCCACGAAGATCCTCGACAAGAGCGGCATGGTTGGGTGCAACCCGTGCCACGTACCAATGGAGCCACGGTTCCAGCTCACCAAGGTGAGCACCGCGCCGGCCATAGATACAACAGAGTACCGCAACGTCGTCGGCAGCCTGCGGTACCTGGTGCACACACGCCCCGACATCGCCTATTCAGTGGGCTACGTGAGACGGTTCATGGAGGCGCCCACCACCGAACACCTGGCCGCCGTCAAGCACATTCTCCGGTACATCGCCGGAACACGGCACCTCGGGTGCCAGTACACACGCGGAGACAAACGAGCTGCACTGTGCGGGTACAGCGACAGCGACATGGCGGGCGACGTGGACACCCGCAAGAGCACCACCGGCGTTCTGTTCTTCCTTGGGCTTAACCTGATCAGTTGGCAGTCCATGAAGCAGAAAGTGGTTGCTCTTTCGTCTTGTGATGCAGAGTACATCGCCGCAACGACAACGGCATGCCAGGGCATCTGGCTAGCTTGCCTCGGTGAGCTGAAGAAGAAGGAGGCCGAGAAGTTCACGCTGAAGATGGATAGCAAGTCTGCAATTTCCCTCTGCAAGAACCCTGTCTTTCATGACCACAACAAACACATCGATACCCGGTATCATTTCATCAGGGAGTGCGTGGAAGATGGGCGTGTGGAGGTCGAGTTCATCAGCACTAATGGACATCTTGCTGATATACTGACGAAGGCACTGGGGCGTGTCAAGTTTCAGGAACTGTGAGCAGCAATTGGTGTCGTTGAGGTGCAGTAAACAACACATGGTTTAGGGAGTGATTGTCAGTTAAACCCTGTTGCTAGTGTAGGTTCAGTTTCGTCAGAAATAAAGCCATGTAGCGTGAGTCTGTTCATGACTTGGCACGTACGCTTTGATTTCCTAGAGTTTAGGGGATCGCTAGGACTCCGTCGTGGGATGGCACGGAGTAGTGGGTTGTGGCGATCAAGTAGGATTGCGGGCGAGGGACGTTGGGATGGCAGCGTCCACAACTCGATCGTGATCCATTTTAGTAGCTGGCTTTTAGTGTTCCCTGTAACTCAGGGTGGACAACACAGTCCGGTCCGGCGGTCCGGCTCATGGCCCGCTCGGCTCGGGCCAGCTCGGTCCTGGCCCGCTGGAAAAATCGGCCGGTCTGAGCTCAGCAAACCAGCCCGACAAAGCTTCGGTCCGGTCCGGGCTTTAACCGAGCCGACCGAGCGGACCGATGAACACGAGCTGTGGCATGGAGAGAGCGTGGCGGGGGCATGTCAGGACCAGGCAGGGCCGTGGCGGGGGCGTGCCAAGGGCGTTGTAGGGGCGTGGCGGGGGCGTGTCGAGGTCGTGGCGGGAGCGTGGCGAGCGTGTGGCCAGAGCTGCGTGGCGGGCGCGTCGGTCCTGCGCTGGTCTTCGCTGTCGTCGTTCATCCGCGCGGCCACCGGCCTCCCTGACGCTGGAAAGCATGTCTACTGGATGCGCCATGCTCGGATCTATCATCTTGAAGGTAGAACTTGAAGCGGGAGGACCTACACCGCCGTTGTACACCGGCCGTCGTGCACCGGCCGTCGTGCCAGATTCGTCGTCGCTGTTGCTGCCCGAGCTCTACCTGGCTGCCGTGACGTCCACCGTGAGTCACAGAAGTCGCTGGATACCTCCACGATGAGCCCTACTTCCTCCAGCGCCCTCCCAACGTCGCCGTTCTCCGGCGCGAGCTCTGGGGTGACCATCGGCCGGTCCAAACGAGCCGCTCGGTCCGGCTCGGGCTTTCGTCGCCGCGGTCCGGTCACTGAAAACAGGACCGCGACGCTGCTCGGTCCGGTCCGGTCCGGACCGCCGACGACCGGTCCAAACGACGGCTCGGTCAGGGACCGGACATCCTCTCTCGAGCTCTGTTCTTCGTGTTCTTCAGAGTTCGTGCGAGCTGAGCCGGCCGTTGTGCTGACAGTAGTTTGGGCTAAGATTAGTCGTGGTCCAAAATTACTAGTGGCGGGTACCCTCAAGCATGTCCACCTCTTGTAGTTTGAGAAACAATGACATGCTACTCGAGATGCCCGCCACTGCTAATCCAAAACAATAAGCTACGCACAAGGAGCGCTCGTTGGCGTGGTACACCTGTCCATTTATATCGGATTGCTACAGTAGCGAGAAGGAGAGAGGAAAACGCATCCAGATAGCACCTCCCTCCCAGGTAAAACTCGCTCGTCTCCTCATCTCTCTCATCTTCTCCTCCTCAAGTGGCGGCTAGGGTACCGCCACCTTCTCCCATTCCCTTCTCTCCCTGTCACCTCCTCCCTTTCCTTGCCTCCCTACGAAGCCAACCTGCCTCCTTCCGCTCCTCCTTCCCCACGAAGCTAACCCTGCTGCCTTTGCCATCCTCTCGTCGACGAGCTCCGGTAGGCAAAGGGGATGACATCCTGGATTCGGCTTCATCCTTTTTCCAGCCCGACGCCTTCACACCCCCGCTCCCTCGCCATCGTCATTGTCGCTGCACGCCGGTCCTATTCCACCATGACCCCTCCGCATACACGCAGACGACAGCCACCGGAACCGCCTCCGTCGCCATCGTGACCTCCACCTGTTCCGCGATCTGGCCGCGCCACCGGGAGAAAGTTGTTCGCGGCGCTATATCGCTGCCACGAGCTGTGCAAAGGGCCGGGAGTCGCCGGGGGCGCCGACACTGTCTCATCCTTCCTTGGCAGCCGCCTCCTTCCCTCCCCCTCTCTCCCCGAGTAAGAAATACAATCAGGCAAGGC
>NC_057803.1:642792768-642801036 GCF_018294505.1 Triticum aestivum | reverse complement strand
CTCTCTCTCTCTCTCTGTTTAGGGAAAGATAGAGACTAGAACAAATTATTATGTAGCATGTCTGCTTATGTGATTGCTATACTACGCCCATGGTCTGACAAGACTACGCTGACGTGATCTACGCCAAGGGGTCTATGCCAACGGCAGCCGTATGCATAGATCTATGCCGACGGCAAAGGACCTATGCCGACGGCCCTTGGCCGTAGGCATAGACCGCAAGTCTGGTAGTGGTTGTGTGAATCAGTGATGCACATATCTGTTTGTGAGGATACTTGTTAATTATATTTCTCATAAATTCCTTTTGAATGTGCAAAGTCTGATTAATCTGGGTGGGAGGCGATTGCTCAATAGGCCGTCATGCAGAAACGCATATAAAGAGCAGCTGCTTATTATGTGTTATTTATAATCATCTCCTCCAACTCAACTGATAGTTCGACAGTAATTAAGTGTTAGTACAATCTCAACATATCCATGTTGATGGCTTCAGCCAAATTAATTTAGGCACTATTAACCAAAATACTGACCGTGAAAAATTAGTCTGAATAATGAATTCGAAACTACTGTGTGGACGACGCATGCCCGGACGACAGCGACACGATGCGCAATCCAGCCGCTCACATGCGCTGGATGGTAAGCATGGACGGGCTGATATGTGATGTCGTGCACAAATCGGCCGACAGCGTCGTGTGCATAGCAGCTCTCTAATGAATTCTGCATTAGATTCTCTATGAGTAGCGCCACTGAGAAAATTCATCTGTTAGACATTTAACTTTTAGTAAATGCATGCAAACTGAATTATGTATTAGTTTCCATGCCAGCAGCATGACAGAAAAGGCGGTTCTTCTCTATGCGAGTTCAACGGATTGCTTGGGTGAGATTTTATTAGGATAATCTCAGAGGTTGCTAACAATCAGTAGAGTTACTCATCGTACTAATGGTTATGCAAGTTTTCTTCAATTAATTTTGAAATGTGCTCCTCCTTATTGAAGATGGTCATGACCAATTTCAGAACTGCAAAACCATTGAACATTGTTGGTATAAATGATTGTAAACCCAACGACCAGAGTTCGATCCACGTCGGGGACGAATTTCTGGAATTCTCATGAGGGATGCTTCTTCTATATCAATAAACCGTGGGTGCTAGTGCCCATGGAGTTTCATTTTTGGGGGCGCATGATTGTAAACCCAACGACCAGAGTTCGATCCACGTCGGGGACGAATTTCTGGAATTCTCATGAGGGATGCTTCTTCTATATCAATAAACCGTGGGTGCTAGTGCCCATGGAGTTTCATTTTTTTTTTGTTGGTATAAATTGGGCTTGGTAAATACTCGATCGAGCAGCTCCGTTGTTCCACATTTTGGTTCACCCTTACACACTTCACCGGATATAGGGATTTAATTAGATGTAGGTAGATACTTTGGTGTACAAGGACCCATTGCACTCCTTTTCTTGTAGCCTCACAATCAGTCCATATACATGTTCTAGACTGTACAAACTACCGTGGTGGTAATCACCATGGCACCTTTACTACATACGACAGTATGCATATACCCGATCGATGTTGTTGCTTATGTACTTGTTTCTAAGGGCATCTCCAGCCGTTGGCCCTTCAGGAGGGGCAAAAAATCGCCCCCTGGGGGCGCACCGGCGCTAAACCGCGCACTGAGGGCGTGATGCCCCCTAGTCGCGGCGCCCACGGTTAGTCAAAAAAGTCAAATACGGCGCAAAAACGACTCAAATTTAACGCAAATATCGGCGAGTTTGTTCAAACTTAAACATATTTTACAAAAAAAAAACTACCGCGGGCTACCCCCGCCGTCTCCCTCGCCGCCCGCCCACGCGGTTCTACATGCCGAGGAGGCTGTAGAACCACATGTAGTCACCGCCGTTGTCGTCATCATCGTCGTCGTCGTCGCCGCCCCCGCCTACGCCTCCGCCGTCCCTGCTGCATCCCTCCCCCGTTTGGTGCGGCGGGTTGGACGGTCCGGGGCGTCGTCGTCGTCGTCGTCGTCGCTGTCGAGGACCACGACGTCGTGCTCGTCCTCGCGCCACGCTTGCGGGCGGCGATCTCCTCCAAGGCCCGGCGCTACTGGACCATCTCGTCGCGGAGGTAGTCGTCCCGCGCCCACCGCATGGCGTCCTCGTCGGAGAAGCCGCGCCGAGCTATCTCCTCGTACTCCGCTGGAAGACCGGGCTCCGGCTTGGGCTCGACGAGAACGAAGCGGCCACCGGTGGGTGGAGAGGCGTTGGCGCCGATGCGGACGCCGGAGCTGCGGGTGCGCGCGCTGACCGGCGTGTCCTGGGGCTCCGGCTTGACGGGGCGGAGGCAGGGCGAGCCACCGGACGAGGAGGAGGACCCCCCGGTCTCCATGCGCCTCGGGGTCCAGGAGCTTCCCCGGCGGCGTGAGAAGGAAGGGGGAGCGGGGTACTCGAGGCGCGGCGTGTTGCCGCCCTCGATGTACTCGAGGATGGCCTCCAACATGCGCTCGGGCACACCCCACCACCGACGCCGGCCGGCGGCGGCGTTGAGCCTGCCGGAGGGCACGACGCCGTTGGTGGCCTCGAGCTGCTGGGCGTGACGGCGGCGGACGTAAGGGTCCCAGAGCGGGCTGTCGGGGACGTACCGTGGCCCCTCTCTCGCCGCACGCGGCAGGTTCGAGCGGATGCGTGCGATCTCCACACGCCGCGCCGCGCCGGTTGGTACCGGAGGCACCGGCACGCCACCCGCGCTGATCCTCCACGCCCCGGGCACCCGCATGTCTGGCGGGACCGGGTACTCGGCCTCGTAAAGGAGGCGAGCCTCGTCTTCATGAAGATGGCGGCGGTCGAAGCCGTTCGCCGCCGCGCCGTCGCCTAGGAAGTGAAAGAGAGGAGAGGGAGAAGAGAGGAGAGGGAGGAACGACGACGGCGGGAGAGTGTGAGTCGCCGAGTGCGCCGAGGCGCGTCATATATAGGCCGAGGCGCGCGTGCCACCGTGTGTACGCGTGGCGGGCGAGGGAGGGCGAGGGACGTGCGTCGTCCGGTCTTCACTGCGCCGCCCGTGAGGCATCAATGGTGCAGGCTGACCGGCGCGACAGCTTTGGCATTGATTCGCCGCGGGAAACAAGGCGATGAGGACGACGAATGGCTGAGAAGAGAGCCGTGTCGCTGACGCGGCGGGCCCGCGGCATTTTCGTGCCAAAACAGTTCGCCCGGAGCCCCCGGGCGCCCCCAGCCCGCCGGGTTCGGGCTGGGTCCGCCGGCGCTGTTTTCGGCCCAAGCCGGCGAAAATCGGGCTACTGGGGACGCGACTGGACCGTTTTTTCGACGCCGATGCGAAAAAACGCTTGGGGAGGCCTTCCTGAAGGCGCGGCTGGAGATGCCCTAATATATTGGATTTCACGATGCTAGCAATGTTTTGTTGTCACTTGTTCGGATGGGAGGATGCCATGCCAAATGGTCCGTGTGTGGCTGGCTTTGTTCTTCAGATGCATGCATCATGGCTTTGTTCGTCAGGTGTGCATGTGGGAAAGCAGACTCTCGTGGCCTTTTCTTGCAGGCTACAGTAGATGTAGGGCAAATAAGCCGCAGGTGGCGTGTCGGGGGCGACCACCTCGTGTATGGGCGCGAGCAGGACGCGTCGGGCGCGCCGGGTCCGCGGCGAGTAGTGCGTGCGTGCGTGAAGGCCCAGCACTGGTGTGTCCGTGCGGGTGTGCAGAGTGTGTGTGTGTGTGTGTGTGTGTGTGTGTGTGTGTGTGTGTGTGTGTGTGACCGCGAGCCGTTGGCGAGCCGCGCGGGGTGATCGCGTGCGATCTGTTGGAGGCCTACCGTAGCCCGTGCGCATAGAGCGCGTCGTGGGCGCGAGCATGGCGGGCGGATCGCGGGCGCGAGGGGGGAGGGAGCGTGGGTGCGTGCCCGGTCGCTGGCTCCGGGTATTAAGCCGTGACGGTGATCATTGTAACGGTGCGGGCTGAGTTGTTGCTCAGGGAAAGCAGCGTTCGTGCGCTGGGAAATTCTCGCCGTGTCCCTGTCCTCTCCTTCTTTCTCCTTCTCCTTTGTTGGTTCGAGCCATGGATACACAGCTCGGCGGCAACAACATTTGGCATCAGAGCCACGCGCAGACCAGGGCGCGCCGGCGATGTCGATCGTGCCATACGCCGGCGGAGCGGGCAGCTCAATGTCGCATCCGGCACCTTTGCTCACAGGGGAGAACTACACCACCTGGGCCATCAAGGTGGAGGCTGACTTGGACGCCGCCGTGCTGTGGGAGGCGGTGGTGCCGCCGTAGGACGTGGCGTCGGCGGTGATCGCCAAGAAGGATAAGCCGGCGCGGGCTTATCTACTACGGGCGCTCAATGACGACCTTCTGCTGGAGGTGGCCACGAAGAAGACCGCAACGGAGATTTGGAGCAGCCTGAAGGCCCGGTTCGTCGGGGCCGATCGCGTGCGTGCGGCGCGGCTCGGCACATTGCGTGGGGAGTTCGAGCTCCTGCGCATGGTGAGCGGCGAGTCACTGGATACTTTCGCCCGGAAGATCAGCGGCATGGCGGCGCGCTGCGCCGGGCTGGGAGCGACCCTCGATGAACCGGCGAAGGTTAAGAAGCTCCTGGACTGCGTCCCGGATCGCCTGTACGCGGCGGTCGCCGGGATGGAACAGTTATGTGACCTGGAGACGCTGCAGTTCGACGACGCACTCGGGCGCCTGAAGGCGTTCGATGAGCGGCTGCGTCGACGCAGGCAGGCGGGCGGTGAGCTGGCGGACGGTGAGCTGCTGTACACGGCGGCGTAGTGGCGTCCTCGGGATCGGCAGCGGGGAGGTGCGCGGGACGACGACGACGCACGTAGCAACGCATCGGGCTTCGACAACAGCCGGCGCGGGCGCTGCTACAAGTGCGGCGAGCGCGGTCACATGAAGCGGGAATGCCCGCAGTCGAAGAAGGCGCCGGCGGCGGAGCATACGATGATGGTGGACGACGGCATCAAGGACGGTGGCCTGCTCTGAGCTGTGGCTTAGGGAGGTGAAATGTAGGGCAAATAAGCCGCGGGTTGCGTGTCGGGCGCGACCAGCTCGTGTATGGGCACAAGCAGGACGCGTCGGGCACGCCGGGTCCGCGGCGAGTAGTGCGTGCGTGCGTGCAGGCCCAGCACGGTTGTGTGCAGTGTGTGTGTATGTGTGTGTGTGTGTGTGTGTGTGTGTGTGTGTGTGTGTGTGTGTGTGTGTGTGACCGCGAGCCGCGCAGGGTGATCGCGTGCGATCTGTTGCAGGCCTACTGTAGCCCGTGCGCATTGAGCGCGTCATGGGCGCGAGCATGGTGGGCGGATCGCGGGCGCGAGGGGGGAGGGAGCGTCGGTGCGTGCCCGGTCGCTGGTTCCGGGTATAAAGCCGCGACGGTGATCGTTGTAACGGTGCGGGCTGAGTTGTTGCTCAGGGAAAGCAGCGTTCATGCGCTGGGAAATTCTCGCCGTGTCCCTGTCCTCTCCTTCTTTCTCCTTCTCCTTTGTTCGTTCGAGCCACGGATACAGAGAGCGAGCTCAGCGAGCGAGAGAGGAGAGCTAGGGCTAGAGCTCGGCGGCAACAACAATAGACACATCGATGGTGCATGTGGAGACGGAAGAACACGAACTAAACAACTAATTAAATTAAGCTCGGCTCTAGGTGCTTCTTGTTTCTCCTTCTCCCCATCCTCGTGTATAGGATCTCGGGCATCTGCATGTGTGTGTCTCGACCATGTAACAATTTAAGATCTTATTGGTCCTTGGGATGACCATGGATTGTTTTAGTATTCAGTTCTTGGCGCCCGTGAGTGACTCGAGGACAAGCAGGCAGAAGAAGAAGCAGGCAGGGGGGTTCATTTCCATGTCTCTTCAATCCGTTTGTTTCTCTAACATTTTCCCGAGTGTCATAATTGTCACAATTGTGCAGGTTTATGAAAGAAACAGAAAAGGAAATAAGATGAGAAACAGAAAAGGAAATAAGATGTAGTAAAATTTTGGTGAAGCACATTTTTCCATAGCTCGTGAACATGTCGTCCTCCAATTTAATTTTTTCATGACTTGTGGTCCATTCATGCTTTTGATATTCAATCACTTTATTTGTTGACATCCTACTAGAAGTTGCCCGGTCTACAATGAAAGCACAACTGGAGTTTCACAAATAGCACAAAAATAAGGCTGGAGAATGGATCTCAAGTGCGAAGGCATGTCACTTCCGCGAGTTTTCTATAGTTTTCTATTCAGAATTGGTATTCTATCTAACATGGAGACCTTGCCTTTATTCTTTATAAAGTTTACTTAATACATTAAAATTCCCTGCATTTTAGATATTCGATGTTTGCTAATTACATGGGATTCCATTTGGTTGCACTTTGATTATGTTTTTGTACAGAGCCTTTGAAGGTAGGGCTATTGGTGAATCTTGATCCTATGGATATTCTCTGCTTTCAGCCCCACCTTGTACTACTCACCAGATATGGAGGCAATGTTTATATTTGGTCTCACATTGATTCTCTTACGATTGGATATCAAGTTTATAGCATTTGAACTCTGAATCCTCGAGACTCAAGTGGCTGTAATGCTTACTCAACATTCAGAATACAAAGATCAACACTAAAGCATTAGTGCATTGGTATGGTAAATAAATGGTTCAGAATATAATGCTTACACTATATTCTTGGACATAGTGGGCTGGAATTATTGATCCCGATGCGCTGTCAGTTTTTACTATGTGATGCATGTTCTTTTATAGTTTTCATCTTGCACCAGTAATGATTCAGATGTTCTTTTTTTTTGCATGGAATGCATTTTATCTCAACGAGTATTCTGGTTTGAGTAATCAGGTTTCAACTCCATATTCGTCGATGAAAAATGGTGTGCTTAATCTGAGGACTATTAGGTGTACACCGTTAAACAGTCAATTCTCTTCATGCTAGATTTGCAGTTTACTTGATAAAAACAGGAAAGACTGCTTATTTATGACTTGGCACTAGCAGATTATCCCATTTTTTATTTGGGATATTAGCAGTACCATTTTTCTGTTAAAATCTAGGCAACCTTTGTAAATACCATATTATCATTCATAGCTTTTAAGAGCAATCCAGAATAGAGGTCCAACCCTTCATCATGTTTATATTTCCTGATATGATCTTCCAACTGTCGTGTCATTGTTAGTGTTGTAAGTGGCTGTTACAAAATACTAAGCTTGAGACACTTATTTTCGGATGGAGAGAGTACTACTTTTGACATATGCAAGAACGCTTTCACCAACTTCTGTTCTGATTCTTTCATTAGACATTGATTGCTATTTATGCTTCTTTAGCAGTGACATCATAGTTAATTTGCATCTTCTATCTTTTAGCTACACTGCCAAATCCAAGGACTTTGATTTGTCCGTACCATTAGGCTGCAAGGAAATATTACTATATGTAACATGTATTATTTTCTTAGGATAACGTTGTTGCTTCTCATTTCTGCCCTCCAATTTCTGAAATTTATTTCATGATGCAGCTTCATTCGGATTTATGTGAATATAAGCGTACGAGGTCCAATGACAATGCTACAAATTATTCCAGACATGAGTATCCAGATCGCACTGCTACTGGTCGTCTTTTGTGATTCGTACAGGGGGCTTCTGACAGGGCCAAGTCATGGCCTCACGGGGTCCCTTTCTTCAGCCAACTGAAGCACTTCATGTCAGCTTGTCTTCGTCTTCCGATTAATATTAATGCATGTCTCGCACATTTATGATCCATGGTTGAGTCCTACATATGCTCATTAGATGTACCATTGCATATGATGATTCTAAACTGAAATAGTGTAGTATTTGTATGTTTGATCGATCTGCTAATAATAGATCCTAATGTTATACCATACACCCATATTGATGTACATGAGTGAGACTAGGACCAAACTTAGCAGTAGAATGTGCCAACACAAGATAAGTGCGCACAGGCCAGCCTCAGGTGGCGCCCCAGCCTCTAGTAGCTACTCCCTCCATTCCAAATAAGATGACTTAACTTTGTACTAACTTTAGTCCTCTATTTTGGAACGGAGGGAGTACCAATTTGGCCCACCATAGCCGTGGGGCAAGCCTTATGAGTGGCGGGCACTTGGGTAGGCCCACCATTGGTAAAATTTATGTGTATTTTGGTTTCATGTATTTTCTTATATTCTAGGTTGCTATTTTTATATATTCTATGAAAAATTGTTTGAACTTTGAAGTTTCATTATTTTTCATAATTTAAGAATTTTATTAATATATATATATATATATATATATATATATATATAT
>NC_057803.1:642775721-642792347 GCF_018294505.1 Triticum aestivum | reverse complement strand
GAAGAACAATTAAAAATTTCCAAAGACGGGAAGAAAGATCCTAATAAGCCAGTACCATATATTTAGGTGTTATGAAATAAAAGTTTGGTATTTTCAAATATGTGTATGTGAAAATGGAAACACACAAACTTATGAGACAATATGATTTTTCAGAAAATATGAATATTGTCTAAAATTTATGAAACTGTGCACAATGCCATTACATGACTAGTAGAGTATGTTGTTCACATTTAAAAATATTTTAAAAGGCTATGATGTAGGTTGTTTACAAAGTGCAGACGTTCTCGAGGCACACACGATCACATGTGAAATTAATGAACATGTAGACACACTTGGTGAGACAAACGCAGGACCAAAGACAATCAACAAGAGCGCTGACGTCTTTTGTCTTTGTCTCTTCCTTTAGCACTCAAGCCTGTCAACAGGTAAGTTTTTGTATGGCCGGGTTAGAGGAACCCTGCAATCTTTGGTGAAAGGATAATAGTCTTTTCAACCACGGATCTGGCCGTCCACGACCACCTCCACTGACTGGCACACGGATCTGGCCCTCATGGCAAAGATCTGGTCGCTCGGTGGCCTTGGAATCTCGATGTAATTTTTATTATATTTGAAGTGTCTCGAGGGTCAATGTTGACTGGGCTCAGTAAGGCCCTGTTTGGTGCAGATTTTATAGACGGATTCCGCTGTTGCGCAGCAAAATCTGAACCAAAGGGCGAACTCAGCAGAATCCGGTTCCAGAAATCCGTTGCCAAAATCTGAACCAAAAGTGGAAACAGCCCAGGACATGCTTTCCAAAATCTGATTCCGCTGCGGGCCAAAATCTGAAAAAGTTGTATCAGCTAGTTTGCCAAATGACATACATCTTTTTTACATCAGATTTTCCACAGCTGTTTTTCCACAACAGATTTTTCACAATTGCTTTTAGAAATCCACAGCTAAACCAAGCAGGGCCTAAGTATGGGGTGCTAATTAAAGGAATTTGAAGGTTAGGGCTCTATTTCGACGAACTGTACGAGTTGAAGGTTTTTTCTCAGACTTTACACTACACTCCCTCACTCACGGGACGTTGGATGGAGAGGATGGCCGGTGGTTGTTGTTCCGGCACAGTGCGGATCATCCTAAATAAATAAAAAACTGAACTGAACTGAGAAACAAGCCGACGTGGCATGCAGAGTCATGACAGAAACATGGGTCGAAGAAAACTGAATGAGAAAAAACATAGGAAAGTAATTAGCGGCACAAGTTAGCTTAAATAGAGTAAAAATTTAGAAAACCTACTGAACGGGATTATTGTTGTCACAGACAGGAGGAACTAGGGGCTAAAAAGAAATTCACTCTTATGGTGCTACCTTTTAATTAAATATGTAGGTAGGTATCATTACCTGACATACATATGCCGAATAAAAAAAACCTATATATATGTTCCTCTTTCGAGCATGCCACTAACCTAGCTTCCACCTTTTGACATAAACAGGCAATGCCTCATACTTATGTTTGGTTCTCATAAATTATACCCGTAGAAATGGAAGATATCAGGGACTTCTTTGAAAACATATAGTCAAAGCCGGGCTAGAACGATCATCTTATTGGTTTCATCAAGCACACCTGCTCAGCCTCTAGATCTGTGAATCCATCTCCTGTGGCGCCTCGAATAGCTTCGCCGCCGCCTGTTTCATCTCCGGGGATTAGTCACTTGCCGTCTGCCTTGTTGTTTTCCAGCTGCCGGCAGAGGCTTCAAGGCATCGTTGTCGCAGGCCCGTACCAGTAAGGTGCAACCTGCAAAGCTGGCATGATTCTGGGAATCTACTAAGTGTCTTACTCACGTATGAAGAGAAGTTGCTAGATTAGTAGCTAGTACCGACATAGGCCCGATCCGTGCAGGACTTCCCGGCAAGGTGTTGCTTGCAAAACTCGCTCGCTTCCCTTGAGATGCGAAGTAGCCGGGATTAGAGCGCACGTACAACTCAATTTGCACTGATTAAGCATTCATTTGGGGGTTTATTTATGTACGGAGGGAAGCTCGGTTATTAGTACCTACCACCAACACACGCGCTAAAATTCTGTGTAGTAGAGTAGAAGTACGAAGTCCAAATTGAGGCCATAGACTCATAAGAGGTAAAAGTGCATCTCACATGATTACGAAACTCATGGCGAATCTTTGATTGTGAGGCATTGTTATAACTGAAAATGATTATAAAATGTAACCTTACCCCATAATATCTAGAGCTTGACTCTGGTTTAACTGTAACACTGATCCCGTAAAATCTTCTTCATGGAAAATGGTTCTAAAACTAAAGTCCGACAAAATTTATTTAATCTGGCTTCCAGAACAAGTGACTTTACTGACACGGATCTATGTCTCTCACTCTTGTATTGCTGCTTAATCACTGAATCAGAGGTACAATTTGGAGCTAGGGTTCGAAGTAGAAGGAAAGGGGATCGAGATGAGAGCCAGGAGGTGGGAAGGAGGAGCTCGCCAAGCGGCGCCAATACAGAGTAGTGATCCAACGATGCCCAATCCCTCCACACGCAACCCTCTAAGTACACACTCACTGGACCCAGTCCTCTCCCTGGACTCGTGGGTTGGGCCGACGCCCTCTCTTGGGCCGGCCCTGTTGGGCCGGGTGACTTGGCATTCCCGTGACATTCCCCCCTCCTTGAGATGTGGCTTGTCCCCAAGCCAATGCACGGTGAAATCTTGACTTGAGGGGAACTTCATCTTCCCAGGAGGCGAGCGACGCTGGAAAGCCTGACCACTTGACGAACACCTGGTCGATCGTGCGCATCCCGCGAGATATCGTGCGTCGCCCAATGATGGCTTCAGGGACTTGAAGTCGAAGGAGATCTTGGTCCAGCACAGGCAGCTCAGGAAGGGCCGTTGTGGAAGGAGGCAGCCCAGCTCGAAGTTGAGAGACATGAATGACCGGATGTATCTTGGCATGATCGGGCAGAGCAAGCCGGTACGCCACCTCGCCCACACGAGCGAGAACCTGAAAAGGACCAAAGTACCTGAAAGCCAATTTGTGGTTAGCACGAGCCGCCACGGAGGATTGTGCGTAAGGTTGCAGGTTCAGGTAGACCCAGTCGCCCACTGCAAACACACGATCTGACTGACGCCTGTCAGCTTTGCTCTTCATGACTTGATTGGCCCGATGAAGATGTTGCTTCAGGAGACCCATCAGCCCGCCAGTGATCGAGAAGGGCCCTGCTAATTTCACTCCTTGGGCATGCAGGGCTAGCATGCGACAGCAGTCAGGATCTTTCCTGTAGTTCTGCTTGACATCTTCGAGCCAGGTGGGCACGCAAACTGAGACCGTGATCACCATTGCATGGTCTGTAGGCTGTCGAGAGAGAGCGTCTGCTGCCAAATTGTTAGCCCCTTGTCGATACTCTATCCTGTATTGCAGTCCAAGTAGCTTGGTCAGAGCTTTGTGTTGCCATGGGGTGGTGAGTTTCTGTTCGTCCAAGCAAGTGAGGCTCCGATGATCCGTGCGGATAGTGAATTCTGAAAGAAGAAGGTACGGTCGCCATCTATCCACTGCCATCAGGATAGCGAGACACTCTTTCTCATATGTGGACAATGCCCGGTGTCGTGGACCCAAAGCCTGACTGAGGAAGGCCACTGGATGTTGTTGTTGCATCAGAACAGCGCCAATACCAATGTCCGATGCGTCCGTCTCCACCACGAACGGCTTGGCAAAGTTGGGCAGGGCCAGCACAGGGGTTGTGGTCAGTGCTATCTTTAGAGACTCGAATGCTTGTTCGTGATCTGCCGTCCACACAAAAGGAACGCCTTTCTTCAGTAGCTCTGTGAGGCCTCGACTGATCACCCCATAGTGTCGAACGAACTTACGATAATATCCTGCTAATCCAAGGAACTGGCGAAGCTCCTTAACAGATGATGGCGAAGACCAGTTCTGCACTTTCTCGATGTTGCGAGGGTCCGTGTGCACTCCTTCCGTACTGATGACATGACCCAAGTATCGGAGTTGTGGCTGCGCAAACGCACATTTCTTCAACTTGACCTTGAGAGAGTACTGCTCCAATCGCTGAAACACTGCCCGTAACAACAGCACATGCTCCGTCAACGTTGCACTAAACACCAGAATGTCGTCAATATACACTAGAACCCTTTTCGCACAAATGGCGCAAGAACTATATGCATAGCAGACTGAAATGTGAAAGGCCCTCCAGTGACACCTTGTGGCATTACTTTGAACTCAAAATGCCCGTGATGTGTCTGAAACGCTGTTTTAGCTTCGTCCCCAGGTCGCATCCGGATTTGATGATATCCAGAGCGAAGATCCAGACTTGTGAAGACCGTGGCACCGTGCAATTCATCTAGTAACTCGTCGATGATGGGAATGGGGTAGCGAGTTTTGAGGGTGATCGCATTGAGGAAGCGATAGTCGATGCAGAATCGCCATTCCCCATCTTTTTTCTGAACCAAAAGCACGGGGGACGAGAAGGGACTGCGACTGAGTTGTATGATACCTTGCCGAAGCTTTTCTGTCACTTGTTGCTCAATTTCGTCCTTCTGCGCGGGGCTGTACCTATACGGGCGTCTGTTAACTGGTTGTGCTCCAGGAATGAGCTCAGTGACATGGTCGAATTCCCGGTGAGGCGGTAGTCCACTGGGTTCCCTGAATAGCTCAGGGAAATCTTGAAGCAACTCCTCAATAACAGCTGGGACCGGAGCTTGATCCACTTTAGGTTTGCTGGCTGACAATAAGAGGATGTGAGCAATGTCTGTACGTGACTGCAAGAGATTGAGCTGAGCCATAGAGATCATATGGCAAGTTCCTGTCCGTTGAGACTGCCCTGATAAGTGAACCAGCTGCCCATTGTGTTGAAATGACATTTGTTTCTCAGACCAATTCACTGTCATAACACCCCTGGATTCCAACCAATCCATCCCGAGAACTATATCATAACAACCCAAGGGAAAAAGCTTGAAACTGGAATTGAAAGTGACCCCCTGAACCGAGTACTAACAGCAAGGTAACTCTAGAGTGTAGCTGGTAATGGCTCCATCTGCCACCTTGACCTTCAAAGGTGTTTGCATAGGACGAATTGCTGGCCAGGCTTGAGCTATCTCTGCATTGATAAAACTGTGAGAACTCCCGGAGTCGATAAGCATCAGCAGAACCTTGCCTCCAATGTTTCCGGTGAGCCGAAAAGCTTTGGGTGGTTCAGTACCAGCAATTGCTTCCGCTGACAATAAACACAGGTCCTCTTCAGAGCTCTCGTGTTGGAGAGAGGTTGGTTCTGGGGATGTTGGTGGAGATAACATGCCCACTAACTCTTCCACAACATGGAGTTGCACAGTAGCAGCACAAGTGTGGCCTGGGTTCCATCTCTCTCCACAAGTAAAACACAAACCACGCACCTTGCGAAATGTGCGCAGGGCCTTGAGCTTCTCATCCACTGGTGACTTGGCGATGTCGAGCCCCGACGTGTGTCGAGCGCTGTGGGTGAAGGCGTGGAGTTTGCTGTACGTCCCATCACTGGAGATGTTGGCACAGTGACCGCTGAAGGGGGCATCGCCGAGAAACGCCCCGACCGAGTCTTCGAGGCCCCGACACGATGCATCCCCATGCTTTCATGTTCTTGGCGAACCATCTCCACCACCTCTTCCTGTAAAGCAGTAAGGGAGACAGCAGTTTCCAAATCGGGAGGTCGATGTAACATAACAACTACTTTGATATCATGACCGAGACCTTCCACAAAATGGGTGGTAAAAAATAGAGGATCCCAAGAACCATGGTGTGCTAACAAACTACACATTGCTATATTAAATTGCTTGGCATATTCTAACACCGAGCCAGCTTGCTTCCGTTTAGAAAACTTCCGCAGCAACAACTGAAACTCAGAACGACCAAACTTATCCAGCACAGCAACGCAAAACGGATCCCATCCTGTGATCTTCAGGTGAGCCTGAGACCACTCCAGCCACAAAGCCGCTGCACCGATGAAATGGACCACAATGGTGTCCACCCACACCTGCGGGTCAATGCCACAGACGCGGAAATAAGCCTCACAACGAAGACGCCAACCGGTGGGGTTGTCGCCATCAAACTCTAGGCATTCCATATGCTTGTTGTTGGTGGATCTGCTCCCACAAAAAACAGCGCTGCTGCCCACCAACTCAAGGGACGGTGGAGGCGGTAAAGGCGCGGAGGGAAACGGTGTCCGGTACGTACCATTTGCCGGGACCGGCGTAGTGAGGATCGGTCCCTCACTAGCCGAAACCCGTGGAAGAAGAGCCCCGCGGTGGCCAATCTTCCCGTGACCGTCGTCACTCTGCCTGATGTGGAGAAGTGGCGCGTCCTCCTGGGTCGGATCTGGTGCCGGCCTGCTGGTGGACGGAGCACCCGCAGCGATTTTCTCCAACTGCGCCCAAATGTCGCGGAGGTCCGCCTGGAGTTGTCCCACCGCTGCATCCACGGTAGGCCGCCAGGCTGCCAGATCCTGGACGACCGGCTCGAGGGCGACGAGCGTCGGCTCCATCTTTGCAACCGCCGGCTCCATCTTCGCGACCGTAGGGGCCGTCCGATCCAGCGGCTGCTGGATCGAGAGGGGAGCCTTGGCGATGCCGCTCCGCTCCGCCACTCCCTCCTCCAGCTGCTTCTGCATGTCCTCCCCCATCATGATCTCCTTGAGACTGCGGATCTTGGGCGCCAGATCGAGACGCGAAAGGGAAAAAATTGGGTGGGATCAAGGGCTCTGAATACCAGATGACATGGATCTATGTCTCTCACTCTTGTATTGCTGCTTAATCACTGAATCAGAGGTACAACTTGGAGCTAGGGTTCGGAGTAGAAGGAAAGGGGATCGAGATGAGAGCCGGGAGGTGGGAAGGAGGAGCTCACCCAATGGCGCCGATACAGAGTAGTGATCCAACGATGCCCAATCCCTCCACGCGCAACCCTCTAAGTACACACTCACTGGACCCAGTCCTCTCCCTGGACTCGTGGGTTGGGCCGACGCCCTCTCTTGGGCCAGCCCTGTTGGGCCGGGTGACTTGGCATTCCAGTGACATTTACTTCAGAGCTCGAGGTCATGGTGCAGGGCACTGCTTCTCTACCATGCCCCTACAGAGCTGGTACATCAGGATGTACACGCACGACATCACGAGTTTGCAATCAACGAATCGAACACGATCACTAGTACAAAACGGAGCTTTAAAACCGGTTCGTAAGGGCCTTTAGTGCCGGTTTTGCAACCGGCACTAAAGAGTGGAGACTAAAGACCCCCCCCCCCTTAGTACCGGTTTGGCACGAACCAGCACTAAAGGTCCACCACGTGGCGTGAGCTCGCGCCCTGGTATGGGGGACCTTTAGTACCACTAAAGGTTTTTTTTAATTTTTTTTTTAATTTTGGAAAAAAATTGATTTTTTTATTTCTAATTTTTCTGAATTTTTTGATGATTTAGTCTCTAATCACCTCTCTTAACTGCTCAACTGTGAATCACTCATTCCAAATCGCCTAACTTCCGACTGGTTACCCATCCCTCTCACTACTCCAGCCTGAGCACGTTTAACTTCCGGGTTCTATTCTCCCTCGTTTCCAAGTCTGCACTTGTTGTTTTCCTGACAATAGTAAGATGTCAATCCTATTAACCCTCAGGAGTTTAGCTTGAGCATGAAGTCACACGTTTCACTGTTTGAATTTGAAACTATTATTCTAAAAAAAAATTATGTAGTAACACTAATATTTCTTGAATGAGTAGTTTGACCATAGTTTGACCACAGTTTAACCAGATTTGACCAAAATTCCAAAAAACTGAGATACTTATTTAGTAACACTAATATTATTGCATAATTATTTAGTAACACTCTATATTTCTTGAATCAATTGTTTGACCGGTTTTACAAGATTTAACCAAAATTAAAAAAAAAAGATAAATTAGAGCATATCTTTTTTTTTCCTTTTACAATTTTGTCATTTCAAAAATTGTCCTAAACCCTAAACTCGGGACTTAAAACGTCGGAAACTCTATGCTAAACAGTAAAAACTAAGGGTTTAAACCATAAAACCTAACCCTAAACTCTGAAATCTAAACCCTAGCACTAAACGCTAAAAAACGTCTAAAACACCCAAAAACTCTATTTTCCCTTTGGAATTTTGCGATTTTAAAAAATTGTCGAAACGGAAAACTTGTTGTTTCAGCGGATCAATCTCTTTGTTCTGCAAATTTTGATATATTATATGTATTTTTCTTAATTAGTATGATTTAGTTATGATTTTTTCAAGTTTGAAAATTGCCCTATAGTCCCAGTTTGTGTCTCCAACCGGGACTATAGGTTAGACCCCCTTTAGTGCCGGTTGGTGGCACAAACTGGTACTAAAGGTTGGCCCTTTAGTACCGGTTTGTGCCACAAACCGGGACTAAAGGGGCTCGTGGGGCCCTGGCCTGACGCCAGCCTGCCACCACCCCTTTAGTACCGGTTCGTGGCACGAACCGGTACTAAAGGTTCAGCACGAACCGGCACTAATGCATAGCCGTTCGAACCGGTACTAATGATACCATTAGTACCGGGCTAAAATCGAACCGGGACTAATGTGTCTCACATAAGGTCCTTTTTCTACTAGTGGATTGGCAAATTTTCAACCAAAATCCTTGCGTTCAAATTTTCAACCAAGCATTGCTGCCGTACATAAGTCCACTCAACTCGGTGGCACCCTCTATGGCGCACCGTGCCCCTCAATCTCGACTGTCGTCAGATATCTGTCCTTCCTGAATTTGATCTCATCAGATCCATCGTCTCTTCTCACCAACAGGGCCCCGTTCAATGCCTCTTCATCCCGACAAGCTACCCGTCAAGGTGGACGCTTGGCTGACATCCCCTGAATTCGAAAAACTCCAGCAGTTTGAGTTCTACCATTACCACGAAAGTTTCATACCACGAACATACCAAGAATTCATGCCCACAGCACCGTTGTCCATATCGCGGTTTTCCTCCTCTCTCCACACGGCCACCTTCGCCCGGTGCCATCTACCAGACGATCTGGTACAAATGCTTCGACTCCCACTGCTAAAAAACCTATCGCTTGTGGTGGTTTATCTGTCGGAGGCCTCACTGCACAACATCATCCACTCCAATTGCCCTGCCATGGAGCGCTTGCTGATTGTTTTGGGAATAGAAATCGGTATCAGTTGTCTCCAAATAAAGTCGCCTCACCTTAAAAGCATTGGAATTTGTTTTGAAGGACAAGAGCTCATCATCGAAGATACCCCTTCACTTGAAAGGTTGCTCCTTGATAATTGTTATACACCTTCAGAAATAACTGTCGTCTCTGCGCCCAAACTAGAGTCCTTGGGTGTAATTCTTGACCCGTTTAATAATCACAAAGAATTGGTGTTTGGCTCCTCACCTTTTCAGGTACCGTATATTATCATCTACACATAAGTAATCATATGCTCCATTTTTCATTTGTGCGCATAAGTTTTATATCATCTTGGAGTACACTTTGGATACTAATATTAATTTATATGCTTAATGAAGAGTCCGTCCATTGATAGCCTATCAATGCTGCTGGATTCTGTCAAGATCATATATATCAGAATGTATAGTTTTGATCTGGACATAATTATTGGCTTGCTGCGATGCATTCGATCTCTGGAGAATTTATACATAGAGGTGATGATTTCATGCACATTGAAAGCCCGTATATATTGTACTAGAATTAACTGTTCAGCTGTCGTTTTTTCGACATACTCTTTTTTCAGACTTTAACTGTTTTCAATCCTCATGTCTACTTAGGCAGAACCACATGGAGAATAACATATAACCAATCGTTGGCGTAATAAGCACAAGGATTTTCTCAGTTCTCATGACATCCGTTTGAGGACAATATAGATGGGACGATATGCATCCAACTAGGCAAACAGAAGCTTTGTCACATTCTTCCTGTTGAATGTGAGGTTACTATTGTCCATGAGGCTTAATTTTTGCAGCAAGAGATTTCTCACGGATGAACATGTTGAACAGCAAAAAAAAGAAATTTCAGTTGGACAAATGGGGTTCTAAACGTGCTCGTCTTTTATTTACAACAAGTTGTAGACATCCTAAAATAATTTTTTTTGCACAGGATGTTGATTTTATGGATCAGATCGATCCATTTGTTTGTGACTGCAAAAAAGAGTGGTTGGGTTAGATGTTACTGTCATGTTCAATCTGGGTTTTGTCTAAAAATTTGATGAACAATTAATCCTTGGACTTTTTGTACCATTTGTATGCTTGACTTGCATGTTGTTGCCCTCGTACTACCCTCCACCTGCCACTACACTGCCGCATCTTCCATGGCTGCTGTTCGTTCCCGTCCGAGGGCTTGACGTCGTTCTCCGCCTTGGTTAGCTTGCTGTGCTCGCCGCCGTCTGGTGTTGTCAACATGGTCAACAAACAAGAGGAATCAGGAGATGACTGTACGTGGAGAGGCTGACAGTAGGAACCCACCAGGGTCATTGCATTTCGCAAGCAGGTGCCTCGTTATTACAAGCCAAAACAATACTTCCTCCTAATTGTTTGACAACTAGGTTCCATGCCATTGTCAATGTAGTCAATAAACTAAAAAATTACACAACGAGCGGATAACACCAGGGAGCCAACAGCTCGCCCAGTTGTTTTTCAGTTTCAGAGACGGAGCTCAACTGCGCATTGTGCGGGGGCTGTGGCCCGTCTAGCCCACGCTTACGCTTTTATTAAGCACATGACGAGCCCAGTTGATATTTATTTTCTTTCTGAAATTGGCTATCCCAGTTCTTTTTTTTTGGAGAATACCAAAATCGAGGCCTACTTGCTTTTCTCAGACCTGCTGGGCTGCAAATCTTTCAAGAGGAGGAGGGATAAGAAATGGGCTTCCCTAGAAAATGGGCTATAAATTGTAAGAAATGGGCTGTAAATTTTTAAACCAAAGCCAGCTGGCAATTGCATTAAAATATCATTTTTTTCAGGATTTCTCTACTCTCTACTCTTATAAAAACCAAAGCCAACTGGCAATTACATTAAAATATTATCTTTTCACCCACAAGATAAACTACTCATACAAATGCATTTTCATGTTCCGTGCAACGAACGGGCATCTTGCTAGTTAAGATTCTAAATTTCATTCATTTTTTTGCGGAGAATTGTTATTTTAATTTTATTTTGATATAATTTTTTGAAAACTATTTTTAACGTGACTCGCAATTTCGTGATTAAAAGAGTTCGGACCCCACCGAAATATGCAAAATTTCATTGAATTTTTTAGCAGTGCCCAGAAAATATGGTCTGTAATGCTAATAAAAAGAATATGGGCTTCAAATATCCTTAAGAATTAGCAAATGGGCTGCAAATTGTTGAAAATAATGGCTAATGGGTTGTATGCTGTTTTCCACAGATTTGGACGCTGACTTCTGGGCCTACTAGGTTGACGATGACGATGTCCTAATTTTTTTTTGACGCAACCGCAAGGCTTTGTCAACTTAGTCAACACACAGCAGTGACTGTTGGATGTCCATCCAACGGCCGTCGTGCTTCTTCAATCTCTGATCTTCCTGCTCCAGCCGCCCAAACCAGCGCCGGCAGGACTGCCTGCTCCATCCTCCCGTGGCTGGTTCTGCTGCCGCTAGGCCATCCCTCTAACCACCCACACATCCTGTTATTTTCTGGCGACGTCAGCCTCACCCCGCAGCTGACCAATCAGCGTTTGTTCTCCCCTCAGCATGGGCATCCGCTTCGGTGGCTTCGCCGGCTCTGGGTGGTTCTCTTCCTGGGCCCCGCCCTCGTGCACCGCTTTTGTCCTCTCGGCGCGGTGAGGTCAACATGGTCAACAAACAACAGCCATCGGAAGAGGCTGACAGTAGGGGCCTACACAGGAAAATGCCACCTTATTACGTGCAAAATAACGATTCCTCCACCTGATAGCTAGGACCCACCAGAAGGGTTTCTGTATTTTGCGAAAAAACGTTCCCCCCGCTGTCAGCTCGGATCCACCGGAAATGCCTCCTTATTACGCACAAAAAAAATGAATACTCCCCCTGCTAGCTAGGACTCACCTTGGTGGGAGGCTTACTTGTGGGCCTACTAAGTTTACGGGGATGGAGGGCTTTGTCAACTTAGTCAATATGAACGACTCTAGCTCCAGTGATCGTACGATGTCCATCCAACGGCCATAGTGCTTCTTCAACCTCTGGTCTTCGTGCTCCAGCCGCCCAAAGCATCGCCGGTCGTGCCGCATGCTCCTACCTCCCGTGGTCGGCTGTGATGCCGCGGAGGCCTCACCGCCCCCTACTACTCCCACCGCTGGCCAGGCCATCCCTCTACTCACCCGCACCCCCTGTTATTTTGCGGCGATGACAGCCTCACCCTCGTACTCCTCTTCGCGTGGGCATCCACTATTGCGTCTTCCCCCGGCTCCGTGTCGTCCCCTTCCTAGGCCTCGCCGTCGTCCACCGCCGTGGTGCTCTCGGCACGGCGTGGTCAATATGGTAAACGACCGACGTCCATCGGAAGAGTACTGTGCGTGGAGAGGCTGACAGCTGGGTCCACGGCGGCCGCAAGGAAGTGCCCCCTTATTACACGCAAAATAATTATTCCTCCACCTGACGGCGGAGACCACCGGACGGGCCACCGTATTTCGCGAAAAAACGTTTCCCCCTGACTGCTGGGACCCATCAGCTACGTCTTCGCACGCAAGGAAGTGCGTCCAGGCAAAAAAAACGATTCGCCCCCCTGACTGCTGACCCACCAGCTACATCTTCGCACGCAAGGAAGTGCGTCTGGGCAAGAAAAAACAAAACGATTCGCCCCCGTGGCTGCTGGGACCCACCAGCTATATCTTCGCAGGCAAGGAAGTGACTGATAGTCGGGACCCACCTGGTCGAAGCGTACGTAGCTTTGTCATTCTGGTCGCGAACGTGTACGTACATACTAGTCAATGTAGAGGCGCGCACGTGTCATAGTAGAGGCGCGTAGTAGAGGCGCGCACGTAGCATGTACACGTACGTACAGCGGCGAGGATGCAATAAAGAAAATACGGCCATATACGTACATACGGGCAGGGTCTCGAACGCCTACTCGCGCATACGTACATGGCTGGGTCAGAACGGAGAAACAAAGTCGTCGTCGTGTTCATGGGCAGGTAACGGAATGCGTCGTGTTCATGGGGAGGCAATGGAATGCGTCGTGTTCATCGGGAGGCAACGGAACGCGTGGGAGCCAACCGGCTTGGACGGAACACGCGATGGAAACGAGGCCTGGCGTACCGCAGAACGGAGGAAACGGCCTTGTGTTCGACCGGCCACGTTCGGAACAGGGTCCTATTGATCGGGAGGGGTGGGGCGTACCGCAAAACGGAGGAAACGGACCTCCTACGGTCGAAACGGGGGTCCTGTTGATCGGAAGGGGTGTGGCGTACCGCAAAACAGAGGAAACGGACCTCCTACGGTCGAAACGGGGGTCCTGTTGATCGGGAGGGGTGTGGCGTACTGCAAAACGGACGAAACGGACTTGTGTTGGAGCGCTACGGTCGAAACGGGGGTCCTGTTCATCAGGAGGGGTGTGGCGTACCGTAAAACGGGACTCCACGGGATACTGTTCATCTCCACCGTCGACCTCCTCCAGCCTCCACGGACTCCTGTTCATCTAGCCTCCAGCGTGCGCTACTCCACCGGCTACTGTTCAACCACACCTCCATCGTCTACTGTTCATCCAGCCCTCCACCATCTACTGTTCATCCAGCCCTCCACACCACGGGGTCCTGTTCAACCACCCCTTCATGGCCACCCCTCCATCGTCTACTATTCATCCAGCCCTCCACACCACGGGGTCCTGTTCATCCAGAGGCAACGCCACCGCTCACTGTTCATCCACCCCCCCGGCAACGCTCACTGTTCATCCAATCGATCGGCTTCAGTTAGCAGCAGTAGCGAAGGAATCGCTCCATCGGGTTCAGTTAACAGCCATCGATCGATCGCTCGTGTTTAGTAACGCGTAGCCTGCAGTGCAATTGCTCGGGTTCAGTTAGAGCCCAACGCCTCGCTCGGGTTCAGTTAGAGCCAACGCCTCACACGTGTACGAGAGAAACGCGCATCGCTCGGCCCTCGACCTCCCTCCGTAACCGGCAACTCCCCGAAATTTTCCTCCACCTCGCTTCTACCATGGGTTTTTCTGTCATGGACGGCCCAAAGAATGTCATGCAGCTGCGTCTCCGGCCCACCCAAGACGAAAAGCCCATTTTCTATCATGATTTTTTTTCATAGAAGTAGGAGCCCACCACATCTATGATGATACCGGGTTTTGTCACAATTATCGTCATAGGAGTGTCATATGTATGACAGAAAAAAATTCGTTCGGCCCAAAATGTCACGGATGTGTCTTTTTTTGTAGTGAGAACCAACTTAGAATTTCCTTGGGCTTGCCTTGCCCACCAACATATTTACTATTAAACGGGAGTCTGCCATTTGTCCTCATGATGTGTCAACCATCACCCTCCTCCCCGCACAATGGGAAAAAACAAAGCTGGGTCAACCCAACTTCTCACACGCGCTACACGATCCCTCTCGTGGCGTTTTGCACTTCCCACTTCATGCGAAAATTGCTTCTTCTCTTTCAAGCAATGTTAGACCTACATACAATTCCTATGTAATTAATCTTATGTGCTGATGTGTAGAATATTAATTGGGCCAGAAATAGTGGCAGCGCACCCCTCCCATGATTTAATGCGGGGCGGGGGGGGGGGAGGAGAGAATTTATGGTTGTTTTTGTAACACCTCACAACTCCCCGATGCACTAATTCGCTGTTCCAAGGGCAAGCCCCCATAGACATCTTCCTATCACCATCTCCTCCCTAGAACTGGCACATGATACACCCATGTCGCTGGAGAAGCATAAGGGGAGCGGGGCACGGAAGCTCTGTCATATGTTTTCAGGGGAAGGAAGGTTTTGTTGTTCGTTCCTCTCACCACAGTGCAAATGACTAATGAGTTAGTCATGGGATGATGTATTACGAAACGAGTAAAGAGACTTGCCGATAACGAAATTGAACTAGGTATGAAGATATCGACGACCGAATCTCGGGAAAGTAACATACTGATGGACAAAGGGAATAATGTATGTTGTCATTATGGTTCAACCGATAAAGAGGTAGTCAATATGAGCGTCCAGGTTGCGCTATTGTTTGTTGATCGGAGAGGTGTCTCGGTCATGTGTACATAGTTCTCGAAACCATAGGGTCCGCACTCTTAACGTTCGATGACGATATAGTATTATATGAGTTATTTGATTTGGTGACCGAATGTTGTTCGGAGTCCCAGATGAGATCATGGACATAACGAGGAGTCTCTAAATGGTTGAGAAGTAAAGATCGATATATAGGATGATGGTATTCATACACCGAAAGTGTTCCGGAGGGTATCAGTTACTTACTGGGTCACCGGAAAGGAGTTTCGGGCACCCTCGGCAAAGATATGCGCTTAATGGGCCAAGGGAGGGACAAACCAGCCCATAAGGGGCTGGTGCGCCCCTCCACCAGGCCGGCCAGCCCTAGGGAAGGAAAAGGGGGGAGGGCAAGTCCCTCCTTCCTTCCCCTCCTCAAGGGAGAAAGGAACGGGGGGCGCAACCTCCCCCTTCCTTCCCCTGGTGCCTATACAAGGAAGGGAGGGTGAACTAGGGTAGGAGCCCAAGTATGATTCGGATCCTACTTGGGGGGCCCTGGCTGCCTCTCCTTCACTCCCACCTATATATATATGTGGGCAGGGGGTGCCTAGAACACACACAACAACATCTGTTAGCCGTACGTGTGCGGCGCCCCCCTCCACAGATTACACCCTCAGTCATATTCTCGCGGTGCTTAGGCGAAGCCCTGCACAAATCATTTCACCATCACCGTCACCGCGCCGTCGTGCTGACGGAACTCATCTACTTCCTTGACACTTTGCTGGATCAAGAATTCGAGGGACGTCATCGAGCTGAACGTGTGCAGAACTCGGAGGTGTCGTACGTTCGGTACTTGATCGGTCAGAATGAGAAGAAGTTCGACTACATCAACCATGTTGTCAAACGCTGACGCTTTCGGTCCACAAGGGTACGTAGACACACTCTCCCCTCTCTCGTTGCTATGCATCTCCTAGATAGATCTTGCGTGAGCATAGGATTTTTTTTGAAAATCCATGCTACGTTCTTCCCACTGTACCTGCACCATGACGGGACCCGCACCGCGTAAGACGACAACTCCAAGATGTCTGGCGTCTTGCACCGGCACCGCCACCTCACCAAAGCATGCCCTCCCCACGACTGTCAATGCATGTCTGCATCAGAGCTATCGTCAGCCACCGACCCTCTCCCGATGGTGCGGACCTCATGTGCAAGCAGCATTTTGAGCCTCCAACATACATCGTGTCAGAGACATCAATAGCCGTTGCGGGAAAATAAATGCCTACGGGCCTATGGAATTGGGAGATGGAGCATTCGGCGATAGTGAGGCAGCAATCCTTAGGCCAACTATAATGCGCCGACAGAAATGGACATAGAATTAGTCCGCTTTTATCCGTTTGGATCACTGCGAGTAGGCGTGTCTGCATGTGTCCGTGGGCGTATAGGGGCGCGGATATGATAAGTATGGTTGTAGATGCTCTTAGGTCAT